>NC_046164.1:18749834-18892355 GCF_011064425.1 Rattus rattus
ATCATTTTATCACTTCGTTCAGTTACGTATTTAGGAAGCCCTGCTTTTGCAGAAGCTGACTGACAGGTAATGTCATCTCACCTTAGGTCTCACTACCTGTCATCTCCCTGCCTTGACTTTCTGACCTGTCTGGGGATAGGAAGTAACCTCGGTCCGTTGTGATTACGTCATTAACCCCGCCCTCAGTGTGGACCCTAAATGGCAGGTGAGGGGTTGGGCTTTCAGGGTCACTGGCAGGAGTGGGTGTGGCCTGGCCATAGCGTCATCCTTCCTAGAGGTTCAAGGCCCAAGGTCTGAGGCCCTCACCTTCCCCCTTCTTGATGTTACTTCCTATTCTCCTGAATTCGGATTACCAGCCTCCATGGTGCCCCATGTCTGCTAGGGAGGGGCATTGATTCTAGCACAGCCACGCCTGTGGGCTCTTGGGAATATGAACTGAGATAAGTTCTCCTATCTCTGGCTGCCTCAGTGACCTGAAGCCCCAGACTTTTTAGCACCTAGAGTCCAATACACTTTTACGACCTTTATTAAACTAACCACATCCTTAAATTAAATGGCCGGTGTTGCCACTCCAGTCCTGCCCAGCCGCAGCATAGGTCTATGGGTTCTGTGTGTCCTGGTTTTACGTGCTGGTCTTTGATGCACATGGACTTGGAGGACGCCTGGAGCTATTTTTGCCATCTGACTTGCAACTATCTAATGCTTTCATTTGTTGGCACTTTCGGGTATGGAAAGACACCTCAAATTAAAATACTATAGGCCCTACCTCAGGGACCTCAATTGCATAGGGTTGTTTAGTTACCCTGGCCTTTTGTTTGGTTTGTTTTTTTTCCTGTGTGATTGAGTATTGCAATGTCTATGGTTTGTGTTGGAATTTCACAGAGTTGTTTTAAATCTGATGGCAGCTCAGAGACTGTGCTTTTTATTATATTGGGTCTACACATTCTTTAGCGTGACCAGTCTTTCAGTCTTCTAACATAATTATTCAGTTTCTTTCCCCTAACACTGGCGTCCTTGTCATGCAGAGGCAGTCCTGGCTTTTCAGTTTCTCCCCCTCGTGTAGTACACGAGGCTAGCGAGCCGTGTTTGTCTCCTACTCTCAGTCCCTTTCTTGTCTGTGTATTAGGAAGGTCATGGGTTTTTTTATTTTCTGTTGGTTGTGTACACAGCAACTCTCTGATGTTCATCTGCTGCAAGAGCAGCCTGTGGGGATTTTTGGCTGACTTGTGTGCAATCCACATCACCTAAAATAAAAAATGACTTCTTCCTTTGTGGTTTTTGTTCCCCTGATCTCCTTCAGTTGTTTTATTGCTGGTTAAACATTTAAATTCTATGTTCAAAAATGCAGAACAGCAGCCTTGTCCCATTTTCTGAGTCAGTGGTTGTGTTGAGGTTTTTTCGCGATCAATTCAGGATTGGCGGTGGTCAGGTGTCCTTCATAGCTTAGTCTTTTCGTCATCAATGGCCGGAATTTAACCTAACGGGTGCTGGGCGTCGTCAGAGATGGCTTTTACCCTCTAAGGAGATCATTCCTTCCTTGTCCTTCATTTATTTTGTTCCTGCACCTGCACTCAGGCTGAGCCACCCAGGCCTCTGACATGAAGGGTGGCAGGGGGGGTGTGCCACCCTCGTCAATCCTGTCCAGCCCCACCCCAATGACCCACCACCGACCACAGTAGAGACAGCATTTATGTCAGAGTTGGAGGATGGAGCCAGGCAGGACCTGCCATCAGGGCCCAGGGCGAATATTCCCCTGTCCGTGTCAATTCAATGGTTCCAGGCCAGGAGACTCCTGTGAGAGCTGTCAATCATTTGTGGGATGCGTGAGATTTCCCTGTCTATGACATAACCCAACGACGTCACGAGGAGCAGTGGGCGTGGTCTAGGGCGCAGCAGGTCCTTCCTCAGCATCTGCCAGGAGGGGCGGGACCGACAGGGGTCAGAGGTCGCCCAGGAGCAGTGGGTGGGGGCTAGGGGTGAGAGAACCTCCTGACCCCCTGGCCCCCCTCCTCCCTCATGACCTCTGACCTCGAGTTGACACGCTCGTCATCAGATCTGTGGTCCCGGATCCCGGGGATGGGGGAGGAGGCGGCGTGAGGCGCGAGTCTGCGGGTCCGGTTGTGGGGTCAGGGAGCAGAGTCACCGCGCAGTCGACAGCATTCCCCTGCCTCAGCCCTCACTCGCGGTCATACCTCCCCGCCTCACCTCCTGCAGGCTGCCCCCAGCGCCAGCCCCGCACAGCAGGCTGCAGCTCGACGCCGCATAACACCACCAGGGCCCGCGGCAGGGTTGGCATCCGAGCCTGTGAGGGAGGGGAAGGGGCAGGGGTCTGAGCCACAAGTCCCACCCGGAAGTGGACAGGCAGGGGTCGGAGGCAAAACCAAATCCGCCCACAAAAACCGAAAGTGATTGTAAGCCCCGCCCCCTTCGGTAGCACAAGTGGAAGTGTGGGTGGGGCTCCACATTTTGATAATGGGGGTTCAGATCCGTCCAAGCAGGAAGTGGGCGTGACCCATGTTGTCACCAGGCTCCAGGGCAGGGGCTCCAGTCATCCACCGATCCTGCGTGTGTCCCTGCACGAACTCTGACCCAGGAGGCAGCCACAGGGGGGGCGGGGCTGGGGAAGGCAGGCGTTGTCCTCGCGCCTGCGATAACCACCTGGGGTGCGGGTCCGGGAGTGGGCAGGGCCATGAGAGGAGCAAGGGGATTCCTTCAGGCTCAAACTGGGGTTGCAGACTCACTGGGGGTGGTGAGGTCACTCAGGGGGTCCCAGGGTCACCTGGGGGTGGTGGGGTCCTCAAGGGGTCCCGGGGTCACCTGGGGGTGGCAGGAATCACTTGGGGGCTGGGGTCAGACTGGGGTGGCTCTCTACCTTCTGGGCAATGCTGCTGGGCTCCGCCTTCTGAGTGGAGGAAGAAAAGGGTGGGCAGGGGCTGGGTGAAAAAGCCACACCCATGGGATAGGCCACACCCATAACACCAAAGCTCGTCCACCAGGGAGCTTTACCCACTTGGCCCCAGGGGCTCCGCCCCAATCAAGGCCCCACCACCAGGGTCATGCTCGCTCAAGCCCGCCCCCTACAATGCCACCACCATTTCCTGGCCTTGCCCACCTTCCTCGATCTCAAAGCGGAAATCCTGTTCCGTCATAGGCGCCCAGGTGGGCGGAGCCCAGGTGATGGTGCAGTGGGAGAAGTTACAGGAGGCAGAGACGTTATCTGGGGGACTCAGGCCGCTCTGTACAGGGGCGGGGGTGGGGAGGCAGGGTCGGTGGGGGCAGGCACAGTCACTGGGTGTCAGTGAAGCCCTGCCAACTTCCTGTCAATCAAGCCAAGTCCCACCCACTTTCTGCCTCAGTGCCACCACTTCATATTTTTCAGCCAAATAATTGCCACCTTCTATCAATCAAACATGGGCAATGATCACTTCCCTATCTAGCCCCCCTATTTGTCTTTTTTTCTTTTCTTTTTTTTGGGAGCTGGGGACCAGACCCAAGGCCTTGCAAGCACTCTGCCACTGAGCTAATCCCCAACCCCTGGCCTACTTGTCTTGAATCCACCCTTGGTGGCGCTCAAAATCAAGCGTCTCTCCTGTCCCAAGCCCCGCCTCCCAAAGTCACACCTCCCACAGGCCACGCCCACTTCTAATCTATGCCCCCACCCTCAGCTGTTGTTCAACTTTGACACATCATTGCTGAATACGTCCACAGAAGCCCTGGCCCCTTCCTGGCACTGAATCCTAAGCCTACCCCTGACCTGTCAATCACAGCCAAAGCCCCGCCCCTTCACTCAGCACTCACAGCCCCAGCCCAGCCCATGCAGCGCCAATCTGGCCCAATTGTCTCCTGCCACTCAATTTGCAAAGCTCCATACGCTCATCAATAAGCTCTTAGGCCCTGCTTGGGACCAGTTGGAGCCCTCTTCCTAAGCCCTTTCCTGTTCCACGGGCCCCCTCACCAATGCCCTTGGTGTTGACCATGACATCCGGAACGCACCAGCCCTGTCGGCTCTGCCCAGTAGGCAGCCCGATGTATGCAGGCGGGGCAGATGTATTGAATCATCAACCTAACAGCAGCGTGGGTGGGGTTCGGGGCAGCGGAGCGGCTGGCGACCTCATGACCACTGTGGGCAGGTCAGGTTTCAACATCAACTTTCGTAGCTAGCCCAGCTCACTGATGGCATCATCATTGACATCACATGGCTCCACCGCCATCGACATCTGGTCCCCTGACTCACGTGGCGTTGAAGCACGGCATGATGATATCTGATGTCGGCCGGGTGCAGGCCGGCCCAAATAACAGCACAGGGAAGTGGGCAGCAAGGATCTCCACAGGTCGAGTTCTCTGCCCCACGGAGCCTGGGGCACCTGCAGGGCAAGATGACTGCTGTGAGGTGTGGTAACATCGTCGGTGGCGTCACGAGGTGATAATGGATGACATCGTCCAAAGCGAACAATGACATCATAGATGACGTCGTTAGTCAAACACTGGCGACATCGCAGGTGACATCATGATCACGGCGTGAGTTCTGGCGGTGTGGTGATGTCATCGATAAGGTTGTCCCAGAAGAAGCAAATGTTATTGTGCCCATGACATCATCTGTGCCTGGGACCATAGTTGACCACACAGTGACTGGAGGGATGGGCGGGCGATGTTGCTCGATGATGTCAGATTTTATGTGATGTACAATGTCATTGGCGTGTTATGCCTATGTTGCCTTATGGCAGCCATCTTGAAGCACATGATGTCATCGATGACAATCATCAGTTACATCATCATGCCTGGGATGTTGACCTCATCGATGACATTACCCTGGGGCGTGATGACATGCTTGTTCCCGGCGATGACCTTACCCTGCGTCCATGTCTTGGATCCATTCACCCAATGCCACCCACCCGCCCCTACCAATGGCAGCCATCCTGCCTGCCTGGGCCCTGCCCCTGCCTTGCTGCCTTCATTCATTCAGGCGCAGAGTCTGATGGGCGTGGTCATGGCCTTTGTCCCCTGCAACCTCCAGGTCGACCCCAGCGGTGTAGCTCCATTGGCTGGGAAACCGGCATGCAGCGGGACTGAGGGGTGTCAGGGGGTGGGAAGTGAGGTCATAGAGACAGGAAGTGATGTCATCACCACAGGAAGTGGAATCGCGGGCAGACATCCTGACGTCCTGGCTGTCAGGGTTTCAGGTCTCAACCCTGCTCACCCGCACTCTCTTCGGATCCCTGCCTCCCTGGTCAATCACCGTGCCACGACATCACTGCCCCATCATGGCGCCACAGGCCCAGCTCAGTGTCCAGGTCCGGGTGTGAAGGTCAGGTTGTGGAAAGTAAAGGCGGGAGCCCTAGGTTGGGGGCGTGGGGCGGGTCTGTGGGGCCTGGGAAGGTGGGACCCCATGTGACCACAGGTGACCCCATGTGACCCGACAACCTATGTGAACCTGATGACCTGGCCCTCCACTGCCCGTCTCTCACCCTGAGTAGCAGCAGCGAGTCCGCAGCAGCAGGCAGGCGGGGAGCTGAAGCAGGGAATGATGCTCATAGCCCAGCTGCAAGCAGAGCCGGTGGTGGGGGCAAGGTTGGGGGCCCGGGGGTCAGCGGTCTCACCCGCCTGTCACTCTCACGCCTGGGCGTGGCCTGGCAGGTGGACCAGGGCCCCCAGTCCCAGGAAATTTTACTTTGCTATCCTGGCTATTCTCCTGCCTCAGCTCGACCCTGACTCCCCGATTCCCCCACTCTGGGGTGGGATGGGAGGCAGGGGTCGAGTCGCCTCTTCCTAAGCCTGACACAGTCTCAGTGCTTGCCTGGCCCCAGCGGGCCCCTGCTGCTTCCTCTTTTCTTTCCCTGCTTCCTCCTGCGCCCGCCACCCGAGTCAGGTGGGTGGGGGAAAGGGGGTGGGGAGCCCGTGGGGTCTCAGGGCCGGCGCCAGGGGAGGGGAGGGTCATAGTCCAGGCAGGCCCCCTCAGCTCCCCACAGCGGAGCTATCCACTTTCAGTCATCCCCCCCCTGCCTCATGTCTTCCCTCATCTTCACTCCCAGCCATGCCCCTGCCTCCAGCTCAGGGAACTCTGCCCCCCTGACCTCCCAGGATGCCCTGCGGCGACCCCAGGTGACCCCCCCCGCCCATACCAGTCACCAGGACCCCCCACGCACAGTGGGTCTGTTCTGGGCAACAGCGACCCTGGGGCTTGCCCTGACCTCTGACCTTTCCCGGCGACATAGAAGCAGGGGCTGACCCCGGGACCTCACCCTGCCCCTGGGGAGAACACGGAGGAGCACACAGTAGGTCCTCAGGTGCTGCCCCCCCTAACTCCGCCCCTCCTCCCGGTGTCCCGACCCCCCCCACTGTCTGCCTGCCCCAGGGCTGGGTGTGAGCCCTGCACATAGGGCGGCAGGGGCATCATCACAGTGCGGCTGAGCAGGGCCAGGGGTGGGTCTGGGCTGGGGTCACTCACCTGAGTGGGGGATGCCTGAGATAGCCTGGGCAGCGTCCTGTCCCTTGCTCCCACTTCCTCATCTTTGGGTTGGGGAAACCCCTGAGGGCAGGGCGGGGCGTGCAGTGGGGCCACAGGGGCGGAGTGTCGTTACCGACGTCCAGGCTGTGGGCCACTTCGCTCCTTACCATCCTGCACACAGTGGGGCCACACAGACCTTGCTGCCCAGTGACAGGTACAGGTGGGCGGGGCCTGTGCTGACTGATGCTGACATCGGAACCCAGTGAGTGCAGGCAGTGTGTACCCGCCCGTTGTGACGTCATCTGCGCGCAGTGGGAACCTCACAGTCCCTCCACCTCATATGGGCTCTGAGGGTCCCGTGTCAGTCAGCCTTGGCCCTGCCACGTCCACCTGTCAATCTCACGAAAGGCTCCGCCCACAGCACGCATCAGCCGCTCATGCGCCGCCCACTTCCTGTCTGGCCCCAGCCACACCACACCACCTTCAGGCCCAAACCCTAAAACCCTCGACCTTGCCAACTGATACCCCGCCCACAAGCTCAGGTCAGGGAGCTTTCTGTCACTCATGCTAAGCTCCACCTACCACTCCAGGCTCCACCCCTGTCCCCGCCCCGGGCCTCTGACATCATCCTGGCCGGACCGCGGCCCCAGTCAATCACCTCAAGTCCTGCCTAAAGGCACAGCTGTCAATCAGCAGGTCACGCCCACATCTTGGGCTCCGCCCCAAACGCATCACATCACCCCCTCTGGCTCAGCCCTCGCTGTGCTTCCCCCCGCTCCTGGGGCCCGCCCTTCCGTTCCGGCTCCGCCCACGCGCGTGTATAAGGCGTGGCATCCCAATGACTGGGCACTGTGCCAGACGCCTCTGTCGTCGCGCCGACCCTAGAACTCGCGACCTCGCCGAGGCCCCTTGCCCTATCATGCGAGCTGTGACCCTGGGCCATCGTGGCCCATGCTCCTGCCGCAGGTCTTTGGGGCGATTCCGACGAGGGACGCCTACGGACGGGGGCGTCGGTGAGAAACGGACGGGGCGAAATGGTAGGTCTGGGAATTGGCGCGGCGGAACGGGCGGGGTGAGGGGACAGATGGCAGCCCTTGTGTTGGGGCCAAGTAGGGGCGCGGTTAGAAGCGAGGGTGCGGGCCGGGTTGAAAGTCAAAGATGGCCTCAGGGGTTGGCCTTGCAGAAGCCAACAACTAGGAAAAATGGCGACGTGGGCGGGGCTGAGGAGGAGCTTGGTGGAGCAGCAGTGAAAATCAAGATAGCAGTGGGGCGGGGTCCAGAACGTGAAAGAAATCTGCAAAAGCTGGAAATCCAAGATGGAGACAGGGTTAGGGCTTGGCAGGGGCTGGGCTGAATTGGTGTGGGTGGGATTAGAAAGTCGAAGGGTGGGACTGCAAAAAGCAGCTGAGTTGGAGCCACGGTGACAATTCAAAATGGGGGCGAGGACGCCGCGTGTGCGGGTAGATCCCAGGGAAATATGGTGATGAGAACAGAGCCACAAAAAACGAGATGGTGGCAGGGATCAACACCCCAACAATGAAAGAGCAGAAGAGTCAAGATGGTTGGCGACAAAATGTTCTCGGGGTCGCCAGGAACCTCAACAGTGCACCACTCTGCAGCAGCGTAATCCTTTGCAAATCCCGCCCTCGGTGCATATTCATGATGATCGCGGTTTTTTCTCGGAACTAGACAAATGAGCATCCCTCCTGCAATAAATATATAAAACGAGGGTTGAATCAGCAAGTTGAAGATATGCAAATGAGCCAAGCTGCGTAATAAATACGTAAAACCAGCTCTGGCTCCCGGGTCAGCACCATGCAAATGAGTGCTGGACCTCTCTATGTTGTGAATGAGCTCTGTTTACTGATGGATCTGCAAGTGAGCCCTGTCTACCTCATGAATATGCAAATTATTTCTATGCATCATAGATGTGCAAATGATTACTTTTGACATCATGCACACTCAACCTCCACTCATTAATGTGTGAATGAATAAGTTCCAGTCTCCTGGAATGCAAATGAGCTCTTGTCCTTCATGAATATGCCAAATAGGACCAGGTTTATGATTGGCAGGAATAAGCCCCGCCCTCTGAGTTTCACCACCTTAGAGCCCTGCCCCCAGGTGACACCTCTCTGTTGCCATTGTTTGCCATGACCTGGAGGCGTGGGAGTCACGTGGGGCCAGGGCTCTGCCCACCATGGGCCGTCAGCCAATCTCAGCCTGGGTTCGGTGAGGAGCAGGAGAAAGGGGCGGAGCCAGGGCCGCTTCCTATTTTCAAATTCTGCCCATGATGCCATTCCTGTTTCCCTTTCCATGGTTTCCTGTTCCCTATTTCACCCCTGCCCCTTGCCTATTCCTCACTGTCAGTTCCACCCCAAACTCTGCCCCCACTTCCTGTTTTCTCAGTTCCATTTGTACCTTGTCTGTGATGCCACTTGTATCGTTTTCCTCATTTCCTGTTCAGGCCTCCTCTTTCTCCAAGACCCTCCCTAGCACTTCCTCTTCCCCCAGTTTCCCTCCTCTGGGTCATTGATGTCACCTCCTGTTTTCTGTTCCCTCAAGTCCCCACTTCCCCCACCTGTCAATACTCTCAGGCCCCTTCCCCTGAAAACCAGGACCTCCCCAGCACTTCCTGTGCATTTCCATAGCTGTGACATTCCCCTATGCGGACTTGCAGGTATGACAGGTCCCCCAACCCTGCCACACTACTTTCTGTTGGACAGGCGTCAGGCAGGCTGTGTCCTCCCATGGGGAAGGGGCTTCCTGGAGGTGGTGCTGCGTGAGGAGGCGGAGCCAATTAACTATTCTCCCGGAAGAAAAGGCATGGCCTGGCGTGAAGTGCCCTGAGTGGGCCTGGACAGGTACTAGGCAGGGCCTACTGAGGTATAGTGGGAGGGGGCCTGATTGATGGGTGAGGTCCCAATCTGAATGCGTTTCAGAGAAAAAAGTGAGGGCGTGGCTTGAGCAAAAAGACTGTGTGGTTGTGATGGTCGTGGCCAGATCAGGATGAGCGTGGCTAAAAGGGAAATTGTTTACTCGTCAGAAAGGGCGTGGTTCAGTTATTAGAAGATGAGATAGGTCAAAGGTGGGCAGAATCTATTGTTGTATGCCAGGCAGGGCCCTAAACCAGGGAGTGGGTGTTTCTGAGCGAAGTAAGTGTGGATTTTGCAAATTGAATAATAATGTGGGCAATATTTGTGGAGGTCAGGTGTGAATATGGGTGCAGTTTAACCTGGAAGTGAGTATGTCAGACAGGAAGTAGGTATGTTTGACCTTTTAGGGATGGGAGGCCTTGGTTGGCTGGGACAAATAAGAGCCCTAGCGGGGAGAGAGTGACTATATTGTAACATAGGAAGTGAGGTCATGTGACAGGGGAAGTGGGTGTGTCCTCCCCATTTGCACAGTGTGTGTGGGTGGGGTCTTGTGGTCAAACCTAGTCCTGGCCCCAGGGTGACTTCAGTGAACCAGATGTGACCGTGACCGGAAGTGGCTCTATCTTTACCCCTCTGATCTCCCCCATCCTCCCACGCAGTGAGGCCCGCCCTCCATGGAACGTCACCCTGAGCTGGTCCGGGGACACTGTTGCTGTTTCCTGCCCGCCCACCCCTACCTTGGGCTGGAATATGAGGTGCAGCACAGAGATGACTCGACCCTATGAATGGCAGGCGGGCAGTGGGGCCTGGGCGTGGGGTCTGTGTCAGGGCAGGGTCTGTGCTGAGGCGTGGCCCTCAATGAACTACCATCTTGTTCTGCCTCCTGGACACTCCCATAGCAACCTTACTGTGACCTTTTACCCCCCCTATATCCCCCCACAGTGGGCCTCTGCACGTTCTGCAACCTGACAGTGGGTGGGCTGGACCAGGCTGCCTTCGACTTCCGGTGCAGGCGGGCCTTGGATTTCTTCTATGGCCCACGGTAGCGGCCCAGCAAGTGGACAATCGTGCCCAGCCTGCAGGAGTGGGGCCCTGAGGTGAGACTGGGTGATGTAGGGGTCCCAAGGACGTTGGATGACATCGGTTTCTACACTGATGGACGGCGGGTGGAAGGCTCGGGCATGGTCGTGGTGTTGGTTGACGCTCCCAGTCACGACCCAACAGGAAGCAAACAGGACCTGGCAATGGCGTCATCGCTCTGGGGACTCCAGGGGACAGATGGGGTGGCTGGGGCATGAAGGTGATGTCCATTATTACAAAAGATTTACAGCCAGTAGGCAGGGCTTATTGATGATGTCATGGAGGGTCAAACGAGGGCAGGGCCTGGCGATGATGTCTGAGCTTATAAATGCTGGCGCATGGTTGGGTGGGTTTTAACAATGATATCACTGTGTCAGATGGAGATGACTGAAGGCGGTGTATTTGAGGTTGGCATCTTTCTCACTGTGACTCTGCCCCCTCCCTACCAGGCTCCTGCACTGGCCCCCACCCTCCCGAGGACCCCAGGGATCCCTGCCCCACACCTCTCGCCCTGGCCTGTGCACGCTGCGGTGGCCCTGCTCACCCTGGTGCTGCTCCTGGCCCTGCTACGGATGCTGGTGAGGAGGTCAGGGGTCCAGGTCACAGGGATGGGACCCGGATCATGGGGAATCCCAGCCCGGGTCCGAGGGGTCTGTGTGTCTTTGACTCACCTGTGATCCTGACCCTTGATACTAGGGGTGAAGGAGGCCCTGCTGCCTGGGTGTCCCCGACCCGGCTCCTTCCCTGGCCTCTTCGAAAGCATCATCGGGAACTTCCAGGTACGGGTTTTGGGGATCAGGGGGTTGCAGGGTCCATGGATGCCTCCAGGGTTAGGGAGGCCTTGCCTCCACCAGCGGCCAGCCGGTTTTGGCCCCGCCCACTTCCTGTTTAGGTCCTGCCCTTTTCTCCACCAGTGTTAGGGCTTGGAGGCCCCAACCAGTTTCTTCACCTAAGGACCCTCCCAGACCCTGGCCACCCCTTCCATTCCACTTCTGTCCTGCCCCCATTTCCTATAAGCGGTCCTGCTTACCTCGTGTTTAGGTCCCATCCACTTCTGTGGAGTCAAATTTCCTCCACCTATTTCCTGTAGAAGCCCACGCCCATCATGTGCACTCCCTCTTAGCCCCACCCACTGTCCCGGACCCTTAGGCTTGGATCCAGATTCTCAGGCTGCTGTCCCTACGGTCCCAGAGCGGACAAAGATGATGATGTCATCGGCCTCAGACCAAGGGGTGGAAACTCAGGAGGATGATGATGTCGCCGCCCCAGGGTCCCCCATGCCTTGGGGGAGGGGCCTGATGTCAGTGGGGCGGGGCCTTGTTCTGATGGGGCGACAGCCTTCACCACCCTGGCACAACCTGTGTTGACCCTGCCTGGACCCTCGTTGCTGTCACTTATGCCCTTCATTTGCATAAATATGAATTTGTTAATCTGGACTTGTTCTTCATTTTGCATAATCTGTCTTGGCCGTGCATTGGCCAGTGGAGGAGGTCTGGGGCATTGCCCTACTTGATTGGTTGGGTCCCGAGTTCTACCACCTGGAATCAGGAACTTGTCACAACTTGACGGTAGCAAATGCATGACCTCCTCGGCATCAAAGTCCCCATCCGTAAAATCAGTCACAAAATGGAAGGCGTCCGGCGTTCACAGGCTTCTGCTTTGATTCATGAAACTATAACCCCTGTGTTTTTCAAAAACAAGCGTCACATCCTGTCCCCCCCAAACTCACAGGGGCGAACTGCACTGCCCTAAAAGCGCCATTGTGAAAGGAAAACTGCACCAAAATGAGACCCAGCCGGCACTCTCCAGACTCTGCACCTCCATGTCCGCTGTCAAGCCTCTTCCCATCTCCAGCTCTCTGCTTTGGTCACCATAGAAATTCTCTCTCTTGGGCATTTTATACCCCAAATAGGTTCTCCCAGCGTGTGCATGGCTTCTGGCTTCTCACAGTCTCGAGGTCTTCAAGAACCCCTCAATGTCATTTAACATTGCGACTTCCTGTTAGTGTCTCAGCTCCACATGATCCTCTCTGCTCCTCAAAGGGCTGAGCAGGGGCACTTTCCCTCTCCTCCCTCCCAGCACTCGAGGTTCTCGGTGGCTCACCCTCCTGCTGAACCCGTTCTTTCTGCTCACCCCCACTCCTGCACCAAAGGCCTTCCTTCTCTCATGCACTCACTTCATGGTGCAAAGTCAGCTATCCTGCCTGGCACCTTCGAACCTTCAGCTCTTACCACGGATTATTCTCACACATGTCCCATCCACCTGCCCGACAGGTTCTAACCTTGGCTATTTCTAGGACACAGCTTATCTCTCAGAAAACAGTTACCAGAAGATTTGACCTCAGTGATGCTGGTTTTCTTCTTCATCCTTCTAATTTTTTAACTACAGCTAAACAGCATCAGTTGCCTCAGTTGTCCCTTCTATATTTGCTCTAAAGCCAGATCCGCGTGGACAAAGCACACTGAGTTCTGCTGCTGTGATAAAGGCTGGAACATGGCCCATTCTATATTATCACCAGATTTCTGTTGTCTAAGCTTGGCTGTTGTTGGAATTTGCTCTGTAGATTACATTGAACTCAAAGATCTGCATGGCTCTGTTCCTGATGCTGGGATAAAGTTGTGTAACACTTTGACAAAACCTAAAGATTCACTTTACATAAAACTTGTTCTGTGGGATGATGTGAATCAGAAATCTGCTTGACTCTCATCTCCTTGGACTGAAGTCATGTACCACATCAGAATAAGTAATCATAATCCATCCTTGCAATTTGACATATAATTTTATCTCCTTATGTCCACATGAAAATAATAACAAGGGAATATATTGCCCTAACATGATACACTTTTTCCTGTACAACTGCAAATCCATTAGTTTCACTGGATAGAATCATGCCCTATCACCATTCCTTTTAATATCATTGAGTACCATATTTCTACTAGGATGGCCCTTAATGCATGTGCAAATCAAGTCTAAAAGTCAACATTCTCAAACAAAAACACAGTCAGGCCTATCCTTGTAGCAATATTTTAGTCTGGGGTTCCAGCTCTATCTTTGAATTTCCATTGCTAGAAGACAACGTGACCAAGGCAACTCCCATAATGACAAGTAGCTTACAGTTTCAAATGTTTTAGTCCATTAGCATCATTAGCAGGAAGCATGGCAGCATAATGCTGGAAGGAACTGAGAGTTCTGCATCTTCATGAGAAAAGCCAGGAAGAGACTGTCTTCCAGCCAAGTAGTATTCTGGGCTATTTTGTACTGACAGAGGGTCGAAAGACAACCACAATAGTAATTCACTTCCTTCAGAAAATGATATGAACTCCCACAAGTTACCTCCTAATGATGCCATTTCTTGACAAGCATATTCAAATCACCAGTTTATTTCTACTATGAATTATTTCATGCATTTAGATATGATTATGACTTGCAAAGCTTTTACCAAATTGATTATATTGATAAGGTTTCTCTCTTGTATGTGTTCTTTTATGTGTTTTCAAGAGACTACAGTTGCATGTAAATGATTTTTCAAACTTGAGTACATTTCACAAGATTTTTGTCTAGTTTGTATTCTTTTGACTTTGAGACCATAGTGATATATACCGGGCTTTTTCACATTTAGTACATTCAAGTTTTTCTCTAAAAGTGTGTGTTCCTTTAAATTTGGATAGTACAGTGACATGCAAAGGCTTTTACTACATTCACTACGATCATTGGGCTTCTCTCCACTATGTTGTGCTCATTAATGGGTTTGGAATGACCATGATGTAAAACCTTCATCATTGATTACTTTAGTAAAGCTTCTATTTAGCACATTTTCTTTTGTGTATTCAGAGATGACTGTGTCCTGGAAAGGCTTTACTTCATTCGATACATACATACTGTTTCTCTATAGCACGTGTTCTTTTATATATGTAGAGATCACTGTGGCATGCAAGGGCTTAATGAACTGATTACATTCATAGGTTACCCTCTTGAATGTGTTCTATTATGTAGTTGGAGATGACTGTGAATTGCCAAGGTTTTATCACACTGATTATGTTAATAATGATTCACTTCAGTGTGATTTCTTTTGTATTTCTAAAAAATTATGGTATGCAAAGCTTTACCACATTGATAATATTCATGTGGTTTTTCCTTTATATATTATCTTTGTATTGCTGTACATAATTTTGACTTTAAATGCTTACATTTCATAAGTTTCTCTACTCTATGTGTTCGTTTTTTCCCCATTTTTTCTTATTTTATTTTTTTAAATTTACATTTCATGTTATTCTCTTTTCTAGTTTACCAGACACCAAGCCCCCATCTTACCTATCCTTCTTCTATAGTGTTCTCCTCTCCATTCTTGCCCTTACTGTTCCCCAACATTTCCTTACACTGGGGTCTAATCTTAGCATCACTAAAGAGCTTCTCCTTCATTGGTTGCCCAACAAAGGCTATTATTCACTGCTTTATATGCAGTTGGGCGCCCTAGGTCAGTTCATGTATATAATCTTTCAGTAGTGGTTTAGTCCCTGGAAGCTCTGGTTGGTTAGCATTGTTGATTTCTTATAGTTTGTAAGCATCTTCAGCTCTTTCAGTCCTTTCTCTAATTCCTCCTTTGGGGTCCTGTTCTCAGTTCAGTGGTTTTACTGCTATTCACCTCTCTGTAATTCAATGTCGCTGGCTATGTCTCTCAGGCGACATTCATATCCAGTTTCTGTCAGCATGCACTTCTTGGCATCATCAATCTTATCTAAGTTTGGGTAACTCTCTATATATGCCATATACCCATGTGGGGCAAGAACTCTGAATGGCCATTCCTTCAATCGCTGCTCAAACTTGCCTCCATATCCCTCCTGTGGATATTTTTGTTCTCCTTTAAGACAGTGGGGGAAGCATCACGCACTTTGGTGATCCCCTGCCCTTCTTGAGCTTCATGTGGTCTCAGATTGTATCTTGGGTAATTTTGAGCTTTTGGGCTAGTATCCACTTATCAGTGAAGCATAGCATGTGTGTTTTTTCTGTGATTGGGTTACCTCACTCAGGAAGATATTTTTCTAGTTCAATCCATTTGCCTATGAATTTCATAAAGTCATTGTTTTGATAGCGGAATAGTATTCATTGTGTGATGTACCACATTTTCTGTATCCATTCACTCTGTTGAAAGGACGTCTGGGGTTCTTTCAGCTTCTGGCTATTATAAATAAGGCTGCTATGAACATAGTGGAACATGTATTTGTTGTTGTTGGAAGACATCTTTGGGGTATATAGGGGAGGTTTATAGCTGGGTCCTCAGGTAGTTATGTTCAATTTTCTGAGGAACCTCCGGACAATTCCACATGGTTATACCATTTTGCAATCCCACCAAGAATGGGAGGTGTTCCTCTCTCCCACATCCTCCTGGCATCTACTTTGTCCCTAGATTTTGATCTTTGCCATTCTGACTGGTGTGAGGTGGAATCTCAGGGGTTGTTTTTTGATTTGCATTCCCCAGTGACTAGGATGTTGAACATTTCTTTGGTGTTTCTCAGCCATTCGATATTCCTCAGCTGAGAATTTTCTCTTTTATGCCTATTTCTTAGGGTTATTTGACTCTCTGCATCTACCTTCTTGAGTTCTTTGTATATTTTCGATCTTAGTCATCTATCAAATGTAGGACTGGTAAAGATCTTTTCCCAATATGTTGGTTGCTATTTTGTCCTAATGAGAGTGTCTTTTGCAATTTTATGAGTTTCCATTTGTTGATTCTTGATCTTAGGTATAAACCATTGATGTTTGTTCAGGAAAATTCTCCAATGCCCCATGTGTTCAAGACTCTTCTATTAGTTTGAGTGTATCTGGTTTATGTGGAGTCCTTTATGCATTTGGACTTAAGCTTTGTGCAGGGCAATAGAATGGATCATTTGCATTGTTCTATATGCTGACCTCCAGTTGAATCAGCACCATTTATTGAAAACGTTGTCTTTTCCATTGGATAGTTTTAGCAACTCTGTCAAAGATCAAGTGACTATAAATTATTGTGGGTTCATTTCTGGGTCTTCAATTCTATACCACTGATCTATCTGCCTGTCTCTGTACAAATACCATATAGTTTTATCACTATTGCTCTGTAATACTACTTGAGGTCAGGATGGTGATTCCCATAAAAGTTCTTTTTATCATTGAGAGTAGTTTTCTCTATCCTGGGTTTTTGTTATTCCAAATGAATTTCCAAATTGCTCTTTCTGTGTCTATGAAGAGTTGGAGTTTTATGGGGATTGCATTGAATTTGTAGATTGCTTTGGCAAAATGGCCATTTTATTGTATTAATCCTGCCAATCCATGAGCATGGGAGATCTTTCCATCTTCTGAGATCATCTTTGATTTCTTTCTTCAGAACTTGAAGGTCTTATCATACAGATGTTTCACTTGCTTCGTTAGAGTCACACAAGGTGTTTTAGATTATTTGGGACTATTGTGAAAGGATGTCATTTCCTAATATCTTTCTTAGCCTGTTTGTCCTTTGAGTAGAGAAAGGCTACTGATTTGTTTGAGTTAATTTTATACTCAGTCACTTTGCTGAAGTTGTTTATCAGGCTTACAGTTCTCTGGTGGAACTCTTTTAGGGGTCACTTAAGTATGCTATCATATCATCTGAAATGTGATATTTTGACTTTTTCTTTCAATTTGTATCCTTTGACCTTCTTTGGTTGTCTGCTCTGGCTAGGACTTCAGTACTATGTTGAAAAAGGTAGGGTGAGTGGGCAGCCTTTTCTACTCTGATTTTAGTGGGATTGTTTCAAGTTTCTTTCCATTTAGTTTGATGTTAGCTACTGGTTTGCTGTATGGCTTTTACTGTGTTTAAGTATGGACCTTGAATTCCTGATCTTCCCAGGACTTTTATCATGAAAGGGTTGTTGAATTTTTTACAAATGCTTTCTCAGCATCTAAAGAATTGATCATGTAATTTTTTTTCCTTTGAGTTTTGTTTACATAGTGGATTACATTGATGGATTTCTGTATATTAAACCATCCCTGCATCCTAAAACCCTACTTGATCATGATGGATGATTGTTTTGATGTATTCTTGGATTGGTTTTTGCAAAATTTTATGGAGTATTTTTGTGTCAGTATTCATAAGGGAAATTGGTCTGAAGTTCTCTTTCTTTGTTGGGTCTTTGTGATTTAGGTATAAGAGTAATTGTGGCTCCATAGAATTGTGTAGTGTTTAGTCTGTTTCTATTTTGTGGAATAGTTTGGACAGTATTGGTATTGGGAGGTCTTCTTTGAAGGTCTGATAGACTTCTACATAACCCATCTGGCCTGGGATCTTTTTGGTTTGTGAGATTTTTAATGACTGCTTCTATTTCTTTAGGAGTTATGGAAGTGTTAGATGGTTTATCTGTTCCTAATTAACCTTGGTACATTGTATTTTCTAGAAAATTGTCCATTTCCTCCAGATTTTCCAGTTTTGTTGAATATTGGCTTTTGTAGTAGGACCTGATGATTTTTGAATTTCCTCAGTTTGTGTTATTATGACTCCTTTTCATTTCTGATTTTGTTTATTTGCATACTGTCTCTGTGCCCTCTGGTTGAGTCTGGCTAAAAGGTTTGTCTATCTTGTTGATTTTCTTAAAGAATCAGCTCTTGGTTTTGTTAATTCTTTGTATAGTCATTTTGTTTCTACTTTGTTGATTTCAGCCCTGAGTTTGATTATTTCCTGCCTTCTCTCTCTTGGTTGAATTTGCTTCTTTTTGTTCTAGAGCTTTTTTCAGGTGTGCTGTCAAGCTGCTAATGTATACTCTCTCCTGTTTTTTTTACAGGCACTCAGAGCTCTGAATTTTTCCTCTTAGCATTGCTTTCATTGTGTCCCATAAGTTTGGGTATGTTGTTGCCTTCATTTTCATTAAATTCTAAAGTCCTTAATTTCTTTGTTTCTTCTTGACCAAGTTATCATTGAGTATAGTGTTGTTCAATTTCTGTGTGTATATGGGCTTTCTGTTGTTTTTTTGTTATTGAAGACCAGCCTTAGTCCATGGTGATTTGATAGGATGCATGTGATTATTTCTCTCTTCTTGTATCTTTTGAGACCTGTTTTGTGGTCGATTATATAGTCAGTTTTGGAGAAGGTACCATGAGGTGCTCAGAAGAAGGTATATTCTTTTGTTTTAGAATGGAATGTTCTATAAATATCTGTTAAGTCCATTTGGTTGGTCTCTCTATATCTCTGTTTAATTCCTGTTTCCATGATCTGTCCATTGGTGAGAATGGGGTGTTGAAATCTCCTACTATTATTGTGTGAGGTGCAATATGTGCTTTGAGTTTCAGTAAGGTTTCTTTTATGAATATGGGTGCCCTCGCATTTGGAGCATAGATATTTAGGATTGAGAGTTCATCTTTGTGAATTTTTCCTTTTATGAATATGAAGGGTCCTTTATTATCTTTTTTGATAACTTTTGATTGAAAGTAAATTTTATTCGATATTAGAATGGCTACTCCAGCTTGTTTCTTTGTACTATTTGCTTGGAAAGTTGTTTTCCAATCTTTTACTCCCAGGTAGTGTTTGTCATTGTCTCTGAGGTATGTTTCCTGTGTGCAGCAAAATGCTGGGTCCTTTTACATATGCAGTCTTTTTCTATGTCTTTTATTGGTGAATTAGGTCCATTGTTGTTAAGAGATATTAAGGAATAGTGATTGTTGCTTCCTGTTATTTTTGTTGTTAGAGGTGGAGTTATGTTTGTGTGTCTCTCTTCTTTTGGTTTCATTGCAAGGAGATTATTTTCTTGCTTTTTCTAGGGTGTAGTTTCCCTCTTTATGTTGGAGTTTTCCATTTATTATCCTCTGTAGGGCTGGATTTGTAGAAAGATACTGTGTAAATTTGGTTTTGTCATGGAATATCTTGGTTTCTCCATCTATGTTAATTGAGAGTTTGCTGGATGTAGTAGCCTGGGCTGGCATTTGTGGTCTCTTTGGGTCTGTATGACATCTGTCCAGGATCTTCTGGCTTTCACAGTCTTTGGTGAGAAGTCTGGTGTAATTCTGATAGGTCTGCCTTTGTATGTTATTTGACCTTTTTCCCTTACTGCTTTTAATATTCTTTCTTAGTTTTGTGTTTTGGCATTCTGACTATTATGTGATAGGGAGAATTTCTTTTCTGGTTCAATCTATTTGGAGTTCCCTAGGCTTCTTGTATGTTTATAGGCATCTCTTTCTTTAGGTAGGGAAGTTTTCTTCTATAATTTTGTTGAAGATACTTACTGGCCCTCTAAGTTGGGAATCTTTACTTTCTTCTATACCTATTATCCTTAGGTTTGATCTCATTGTGTCCTGTATTTCCTGTATGTTTTGGATTAGGAGCTTTTTGCATTTTACATTATCCTTGATGGTTGTGTCATTGTTTTCTGCGGCATCTTCTATCCTGAGATTCTCTCTTCTATTTCCTGTATTCTGTTGGTGATGCTTGCATTTTATATCTCCCTGATCTCTTCCTAGGTTTTCTATCTCCAGGGTTGTCTCCTTAGTGCTTTCTTTTATTGTTTCTATTTCCATTTTTAGATCTTGGATTGTTTTGTTCAATTCCTTTGCCTGTTTGGTTGTGTTTTCCTGTAATTCTTTAAGGGATTTTTGTGTTTCCTCTTTAAGGGCTTCTACTTGTTTTGTTGTGTTGTCCTGTATTTTTTAAAGAGAGTTATTTCTGTCCTTCTTAAAGTCCTCCATCACCATCATAAAATGTGATTTTAATTCTATCTTGCTTTTCCAGTGTGTTTGTATATCCATTATTTGCTTTGGTGGGAGAACTTGACTCATCTTGGTTTCTGTTGCTTAGGTTCCTGCACTTGTCTCTCGCCATCAGGTTGTCTCTGGTGTTAGCTTGTCTTGCTGTCTCTGACAGTGACTAGACCCTCCTGTAGGCCTGTGTGTCACACTTCTGTAGACCTGTTTTCTTTCAGCTGCATCTGGGAACAGAATTCTCTGCTCTTAGGTGTGTAGGTGCTCCTGATGACTGTCTTTCAGCTCTCAGCGCAGGCAGAAACCTGAAGGGTCCTCAGTTCCCTGTGCTCAGGAGGCACAGATGGTACTAGGTGATTTCCTCTTGGGTCAGGAATGTGGGCAGAAAGTAGTCTCCTCTGAGTTCTCAGGAGTGCCTGTACTTCTGAGGGCCCAGCTCTCTCCTGGATTTTTTTCATAATTACAAATATGGGTGAGTTAAAATCTTGATCTTTGATTGAATTATAAACTGCAGCTAATGGAACATTAGCAGTTTATATATGTGTGTGTGTGTATGTTTCTTTTGCAATATTAGAGCATAACCATAATTTTGGAAAGCAAATCGCAATTTTCAACAGTATAAACAATTCATTCTCACTAAAATCAATACCAAGTACATTATGTTCATGTTACAAAGTTTGGCTGCCAGTTTTTATGTATGAATTCATCACAGCACAGCTTTTAATACCTTATTATAGAGACATGGTTTTAAATACTAAGTTTTATAATTCTGGTTTCTAGAACAAATTACATAAATATTATCTTAATTTAGAGGTACCTTTAGAGAATTGTTTCCCTGGGTTGGCTCATGCCACGTGTTGTTTAGAATGACTCCAACCGTGAATTACCAGTGTTTTGTTTGTTTTGTTTTGTTTTGTTTTGTTTTGTTTTTTTGAGTGTCACAGGGCAACTTTATTGAGTGGTAACATGGTCATACCCAGTAAACGTGTTTCCTCTCATTGACGCACAAACACTCGCACTCACTCACACACACACACCCAGCCCTTGCCACAGTCCAGTTCTCAGCCACAGGGGTGGGGAGCCTCCTCGACCCGTAGGATCCAGAAGCGACAGGTGCCCGAGGAAGTCACAGGGGGAGGACAGACTCAGGAGTGGTGGTAAGAAGTGGGGGTGCAGAGAGCAGGGGTGGCCAGGATTGGGAACACCCACCGCACAGCTTCATGAAGAGTGAGATTCCCCAGCCCTGGTGGCCTCAGCTTGGCTGCACCCCATCCAAGGAGCCTTCCAAGTGTGGCAAAACCTTCAGGGTTTGGGAGGGGCAGAGTCCTACTCCGTTTAAGTCCTCTCTGCAGGCTGGGGACTGGAGGGCAAGGCGGGACAGGGAGGTTGTAGGCTGCTTCAGCTCTGGGGCTCCTCTGGAGCCTTACCACCCTCTTCCCCAGTATTGTCGGCTGTCCACAGCGTCAGGTTGTCTCTCAGCAGCTGCATGATGAGGGTGCTATCCTTGTAGGAGTTCTCACTGAGGATGTGCAGATCGGCCATGGCCTCGTCGAAGGTGGTCTTGGCAAGTGAGATGGTCTCCTTGGGGCTGTTGGCTATCTCGTAGTGGAAGACGGAAAAGTTCAGGGCCAGGGCCAGGCCCAGGCATATGGGGTTGGTGGGCGGCATCTCCTTCTTGCTGATGTCCATGGCCTCCTGGTAGGCTGACCGGGCAGAATCGATGATGCGCTTCTTGTCATCACCTCAGCTAGGTAGCGGTAGTAGTCACCCTTCATCTTCAGGTAGAAGATGCGGCTCTCAGACTCTCCAGCCCCTTTGATGAAGTGGGAGTCCAGCAAGCCTAGCACGGTGTCGCACACACCTCTGAGCTCGGTCTCTACCTTCTCCCGGTACTCTTTCACCTCGGGGGCCCTTCTCTTCAGACCCCTCCTCGTTGCTCTTCTGCTCGATGCTGGACAGGACTCTCCAGACCGCTCTCTGGCCGCCTACCACGTTCTTGTAGGCCATGGAGAGCAGGTTCCGCTCCTCGCAAGAGAGCTCCTCACCCTTTTCCATGGCACTCTTCATGAAAGCTGCCATGTCTTCATAGCGTTCAGCCTGTTCGGCCAACTTGGCCTTCTGGATCAGACTGGCTCTCTTCATGACTCCGAGGATGGACAGACAGGCGGGCGAACTGGCTGCCTTGAGACCAATGCTGGATTCTCGTGAATTACCAGTTTTAAGCTAACATTCTGTTGTGGATATTACAATTTTTAATCATACCCAATAATTTATAAGCCAATACTCTATAATCAAGACATGCAGAGCATATTTATACTTTTAAAGCAGTCAGAAGCAAACATGAACTGGCTACACACATTTACTTATTTAATCCAGACAGAATTTTCTTACTGTTTCTTGCTGTAATTTCAAGAGAGAAGCACCTTGTCACCTGCTGAAGCCAGTAAACACAATTGCAGAAATTTCTCTAGGAAAAAACAGCCATTAGCTTCCTTACCATAGAAGCTGGGAAGCTGCTGGCTCCTTTAAGAGCAGCTTGTGCAGACAATCTGCCCCTAGCAGGGCTTCTCCAGCTGAGGTAGACTCCCAGCTACAGGTGCCGGGCAACTTAACAGTTTTTGTTGTGCGAATTGAGACTGCTTTTTCTTTTCTGAACAAGTTAAAACTAAATCAAGGGGTGGGTAGCCAGCAGATAACATCTTAACCATTTTCTCTTTTCAACATGAAATAGTAATAATCAAGCCAAGAAATGGTGAGTGTCCAAAACATCCTTAATTAAAGCCCACAAAGAAAAAATATCTACCAGGCCCTTTTGAGGTCCATGAACTGTGTGTAATGACCTGTTAACTGTATTCAAATTTTTTCCAAGTTAGTATATATACCATTCTTTGCTCCGGCAGCCATGTTCAGTATGTACATGAGTTAAGAGATTCTCCAAATTTTGTTCTTTAAACCCTGCTCCTCTCACTTGTAACAGCCCTTTGAGACTGCTAATGAATGCTTCGCCCTGTCCCATTGTACTACAATCTCCCTAGGTGAATGAGTGTTGGGTAAGACACCATGCTCAACCTAGCCTGTCTGACTGTTTGCTTTCTATTTTACTTTTGATGGGTACAGTCCTTACAGCAGCAAGCAAAAATGAGGCCCACAAAAAAACAAAATTTCCTAGCAGCCCCAAAGTGAGAACTGGATAATATTCATGGACTTACCTTTTACCCCACAGTCAATTTCTTTTAGTTTCATTTTCCCAGAGCACTGTGATCAATGCAGCAATTCTCATCGAGGTCCTCTGTACTCAGGTCCCTGTTCAGGAGCTACCTGTGGCCTTCCAGCAGCTCTAGGTTGAGCAGGGATCGCCTAAGGGGAGAGGAACTGGAATTGGGTGAGATGGGGAGAAAGAATCATGGAGCCAAGACAACTGTGCTGATGAAGACTCAAAGTTTATTTCTGTAGCTCCAGCTTATAAGCACTTCAGCAAACAAAGCTCTTCTTGAGAAAGTTTTTATACATATTAAACATAAATGCATGTTCCTTTGCCTGCACACACTGATCTCTCACCTTGGCTACAGACTGCTCTCATGGGGGGTACTCTGGCTCCCAACAACAAAAAGAAAACACTAAGATATGAAATGAATACCCTGTAGGCCTGATTTTTTTTAGTAATGTGTAATAGTGATACTATTGACTCAGTGAGAACATCAAGAATAATTGGCCACCATTTTAGCTTGTACAGTGTGAGTTATATTGTACACATGGCCTATGCTTTATTTATGACATAATTACCAAAGAGGAGCACCGAGTCCCATGATTGCTTCCACCTTATGAGTATCTCTCAGTGAAACTTAGAACCACCAAAGAAGTAGTGATTTTCTGTTCTGTGTGAACTGGGCCCCATAGTAAAGATATTCCTCATCAGGGCATTCCAGGTTCTACTTTCCTTGGGGCAGGAAAGAAGATGTTGATACAATGAAAAAGAGAACTAGGAAGGCAGATGAGAGAAAATATAGAAGCTGATTTCACATAGCAGAGCAAATCCCTTTCCCTAACCCTGAGCTTAACCCTAACCCTAATATTTCTTCTTAGTGTAATAGGGATTCTATTGACTCAGTGGGACCATCAAAATAATAGTGGCGGGGTTGGGGATTTAGCTCAGGGGAAGACCACTTGCCAAACAAGGGCAAGGCCCGGGGTTCGGCCCCCAGCACAAAAAAAAAAAAAAAATAAAAAAAAAAAAAAAAAAAATAATGGTTGCTACCTTAACCCTAACCCTGCGCCTAAACCTGAAACTTACCCTAAACCTCTAACTCTATCCTAACCTTCACTCCTAAATTTCCTAGCCACCTAACCCTAATCCTAACAACCCTCATCCAATCCTAAACATGGCCCTCTAATCCCCTAACTGTAACTCTAATGCTGCTTACTGAAGGGGATATTTCTTAATTGTACCTTTTGAAGTGAGAAATTCTTGCTTAATCTTGATTGTTTGAGATGTTAAGATCCACCTTTAATCTAGGCAATAGATTCTTTGACAATATACATACATAAAGGCCATTAAATAGGATAGTTCTTTCGTTTTATTTACTTGCCCTACATTTTTTGGCAAGATAATTTGTTTATTTGTTTTTTTAAAATTGGCATTAGTAAGTACTTATATCTACAGAGTTCTGGTAAGTACTGAAGATCTGCTGAGATATCCAGCAACATGAACTCAATGAGTCATTGATTTTTCTCCTTTCCCTTGGCCAACAACTGTTTTTGGCCAGGTGGATAAGGCCAACAACTGTTTTGGGTCAGGTAGATCACTGTCTCTGAGACATTCTATTAAATCTCCTTTCTATATGCATAGATCCATTCTCTCTATGAGATGAGGTATATTTATCTAGAGAACCTGTACTAATAGAACTGTTGGTTTCTCCACCTTGCCACTGAGGAAGATTTGCTGGCTAACAATTGTGCTCCACAGTGTTTGTCATCTGTTTCCAGTTTTCTCCTTGTGTTATTTCATACCTATCATCTGGTGAAAGAGAGCTGCAGATTCCCTGGGCCAAGTATGAAGATGCAAAACAAAATTATTGTTTTCTAGAAAAAAACCCTCTTTAATATCGATAGACTCTCGCACCCCTTCTACTTGTGGATCAGATTGATACCTCTGCTGCACCTGAGTAATGTGCTATGCAAGCTATTCACCTTGATTACAGAAGGAAGCTAAGTGCTGCGAGGAAAGCTCAGGCAAGGTCTGAAGTCATGTCCTAGGGACTGAAGGATCATTGTTCACAAATGGAAGGAGCAAGCAGCTGAATAGCCTGAGCTGGAATTATGGGACCTCCCCCAGGGCTGGGTTGGGCAAGAGTCCTCTAGGTCAGGCACAAATGCTAATGGGTGAAAACCACTTATCTGGAAAAGGTCTGGGCCTGGATTGGAAGCACACTTTAAACTTGACGAGTACTCACTGGCCAATCAAGGCCTCCAGGTGGTTCTGCCAGTCAGATGAGGAGGAGGGTTCCTCTGAGTGCCTTGCTACACATTCATTTTTGGCTGTGTAGGCTCAAATGGTCTTCCTTGTTCTGCTTTGAGCACTGCTGTTGGGTGCTGCAGGGGACCTCAAGTAAACTCCAAAGTGAAGACATGGTGAGCACAGGGTCACTGCACACAATGGGAAGGACCAGGCAGCTGAGCAGTGGGGGCTGTGGTGGTTGGTCCTTTATGGGGCTGGATGGGAAGCATCAGCCAGATCTAGCAACCTGTGAGGTCTCTTTTCAAGCTCCTTGTTTACTACATAGAAGGTGACCTCTGAATAACTTCATTATCATGGCTGAATCTGCCCAAATCATTTGGACCATTGACTTGCTTGTAGACACATCATGGGTGGTTTTTTGAGTCTAACCCATGTGTGCCAAATCCTTTGTCTTTCATAGTATACATTAAGAAGACAGGTCTGATCTTATAGGTCTGATTTTATATGTTACTTGTTTGTGGTTTTTCTTTTGTTGTTTTTTTGTTGTTGCAGTTTTTCATGTTTCTTTCCTTTACATGTTTAATGTTTTGATTATTATGTGGCAAAGGGACATTTTTTTGTCCAATCTATTTGGCATTTGGATGCTTCTTGTACCTTAATAGGCATCTTCTTTTTACTTTAGGAAATTTTCATTTATTGTTTCATTGAGAATATTTTCTAGACTTTGAGCTGGTATTCTCCTTCTTCTATTCCAATCAATTGTAGTTTTGCCTTCTCATATGTTGTGGAATTCTGGTTGTTTAGTGACAGGAAACTTTTAGAATCCACATTTTTTTAGCTGATGTATTCACTTTTTAAATTCATCCTTTTTTTTAATCATTATTAACTTGGGTGTTTCTTATTTACATTTCGAATGTTATTCCCTTTCCCAGTTTCCAGACCAACATCCCCCTAACTCCTCCCCCTCCCCTCCCCATCCTCCTCCCATTACTGCACTCCCCCCAACAATCATGTTCACTGGGGGTTCAGTCTTAGCAGGACCAAGGACCAAGGGCTTCCCCTTCCACTGGTGCTCTTACAAGGCTATTCATTGCTACCTATGAGGTTGGAGCCCAGGGTCAGTCCATGCATAGTCTTTGAGTAGTGGCTTAGTCCCTGGAATCTCTGGTTAATTGGCATTGTTGTTCATATGGGGTCTCAAGCCCCTTCAAGCTCTTTTAGTCCTTTCTCTGATTCCTTAAACAGGGGTCCCATTCTCAGTTTAGTGTTTGCTGCTGGCATTTGCCTATGTATTTGCCATATTCTGGCTGTGTCTCTCAGGAGAGATCTACCTCCGGTTCCTATCGGCCTGCACTTCTTTGCTTCATCCATCTTATCTAGTTTGGTGGCTGTATATGTATGGGCCATAGGTGGAGCAGGCTTTGAATGGACGTTCCTTCAGCCTCTGTTCTAAACTTGGCCTCCCTATTCCCTTGCCAAGGGTATTCTTTTTCCCCTTTTAAAGGAGTGAAGCATTCACATTTTGATCATCCTTCTTGAGTTTCACGTGTTCTCTGCATCTAGGGTCATTCAAGCATTTGGGCTAATAGCCACTTACCAATGAGTGCATACCATGTGTGTTTTTCTGTGATTGGGTTACCTCACTCAGGATGAGATTTTCCAGTTCCATCCATTTGCCTATGAATTTCATAAAGTCATTGTTTTTGATAGCTGACTAGTATTCCATGGTGTAGATGTACCACATTTTCTGTATCTATTCCTCTGTTGAACGGCATCTGGGTTCTTTCCAGCTTCTGGCTATTATAAATAAGGCTGCTATGAACATAGTGGAGATTGTGTCTTTGTTGTATGTTGGAACACTTTTGGGTATATGCCCAGGAGAGATATAGTTGGGTCCTCAGGTAGTGCAATGTCCAATTTTCTGAGGAACCTCCAGACTGATTTCCAGAATGGTTGTACCAGTCTGCAATCCCACCAACAATGGAGGAGTGTTCCTCTTTCTCCACACCCTCGCCAGCATCTGCTTTCACCTGAGTTTTTGATCTTAGCCATTCTGAATGGTGTGAGGTGGAATCTCAGGGTTGTTTTGATTTGCATTTCCCTTATGACTAACGATGTTGAACATTTCTTTAGGTGTTTCTCAGCCATTCGGCATTCCTTAGCTGTGAATTCTTTGTTTAGCTGTGAACCACATTTTTTAATAGGGTTATTTGTCTCCGTGCTGTCTAACTTCTTGTGTTCTTTGTATATTTTGGATATAAGCCCTCTATCAGTTGTAGGATTCATAAAGATCTTTTCCCAATCTATTGGTTGCCGTTTCGTCCTAACAACAGTGTCCTTTGCCTTACAGAAGCTTTGCAGTTTTATGAGATCCCATTTGTTGATTCTTGATCTTAGAGCATAAGCCATTGGTGTTTTGTTCAGGAAATTTTCTCCAGTGCCCATGTGTTCGAGATTCTTCCCTAGTTTTTCTTCTATTAGTTTAAGTGTATCTGGTTTGATGTGGAGGTCCTTGATCCACTTGGACTTAAGCTTTGTACAGGGTGATAAGCATGGATCGATCTGCATTCTTCTACATGTTGACCTCCAGTTGAACCAGCACCATTTGCTGAAAATGCTATCTTTTTTCCATTGGATGGTTTTGGCTCCTTTGTCAAAAAAATCAAGTGACCATAGGTGTGTGGGTTCATTTCTGGGTCTTCAATTCTATTCCACTGGTCTGTCTGTCTCTGTACCAATACCATGCAGTTTTTATCACTATTGCTCTGTAATACTGCTTGATTTCAGGGATAGTGATTCCCCCTGAAGTTCTTTTATTGTTGAGGTTAGTTTTAGCTATCCTGGGTTTTTTGTTATTCCAGATGAATTTGCAAATTGTTCTGTCTAACTCTCTGAAGAATTGGATTGGTATTTTGATGGGGATTGCACTGAATCTGTAGATCGCTTTTGGTAAAATGACCATTTTTACTATATTAATCCTGCCAATTGGTGAGCATGGGAAATCTTTCCATCTTCTGACATCTTGTTCAATTTCTTTCTTCAGGGTCTTGAAGTTCTTATCATACAGATCTTTCACTTTCTTGATTAAAGTCACACCGAGGTATTTTATATTATTTGGGACTATTATGAATTGTGTCATATCTATGTTTTTAACTGAGTGAATATGAATGTCTTTTTTGTGCCTGAATGTTACATGTGCCAACATATATGTATATTTGTGTGGAAATAAGTGCACAGCTGTATTTTATGTGTCTCAGAAAAAAATCTCAACCTCTCTCTGTGTAAATATGTGTGTGTGTGTGTGTGTGTGTGTGTGTGTTTGTGTCTGTGTCTGTGTGTATGTGTATGTATGTGTGTTATGTATCTGGGTTTGTTTCTACATTTTTGCCTGTTTGCATTTGGTAGTCTTCTCTGGGAGAACTGAAATTCTTGGAATATTATGATAATTTCATTTATCTAATTGCTTTTGTAGTAATTTCTCTCTTTCTCTCTTTAACTGACATTGCCTTTACTATGAAATTAGAACACCTTTTATGACTTGAAGGAATGGTATATACATTATAGTGCAATGCTTGTCTTTTAGCTAAACTTGTTTCTGAGAAAGACCCACTTCACTAATCCTCTTGGGAACAGAGTGATTATGAAACAGAGAGAAATAGTGCATGAAGACTATGACATTGTTCACATGTGGAATTTCTCATGCCTTGGGATTAAAGCGAAGATAGGACAATTCAGCCTTCCACAGAGTCAACAGTTACACTTATATGCAGACATGATTGAGTTTGCTACAGGAAGTAGAAAGGTTGATGTGTACTAATGTATTGATTTATAATGCACAGAAGTAAAAACTTTCGTGTGGATACACTGTAACATATTGAAATGAAATATTTTGTCATATCAGAAACCAATGTCTAGTTTCTGTAATTTGGTTCTTTTTTCATTTGTGACATATATTTACTAATTCTTTAAAGATTTGCTACATGCATAAAATATACCTTTTATATCAGAACAATTTTCTGAAATTTAACAAATATAAAACTATTCTTGACCACAGTTTGATACTCTTTTCTTAAAATTGAATAATATTCTCTTCATATCATTGTTGTTATTACACAGTTATCTTCTCTGTTACCTTAAAAATCTGGAACACATGTTGATTAGAGTGAGACTAATGTTACAGTAGTGAAACTCTAAGATTCATAATACTCAAAATGTTTTTATACTCAAATTTATGTCATTATACTTAAAAAGTTTTTCCCATATCATAGGAGACATTTACCAAGTTCACTAATGAACACAGTTACAAAAATTCATATTCATAGAAACATAACATTTTAAAAAACTTGAAGATCCCCTTCACACTTTTAAGTAAGATGGACAAAATTTCAAAATTTCAGACACATGAACAGCACTGGAACAACAGATAAAGAAATGGCTATTTGAACACATCAAAAACGGCAATAACAGCAACCAGACAAATGTAAAATTTTTTTCAGTTATACTTGAATATTCTTGGTAATGTTCTCTAAATGTAATCAATGACAAGAAGGCTTGTTTATTTTTTAAGACATTCCTTGGTTGCCTGCAAAGGCTGTGCAGACTCATTCACATAAAAGAGGAGAACTCTTCTTTATAAAAGTGGAGGAAAACATAATGGGTAATAAAGGGAAAAAGGAAATTAAAGAACAAAACCTTCAATGGATATGTATGGAATAATTCTTGACTAAAACATCTACTGAATGAAAATAACACACAACAGAAAGATGATTCTCTGAGAACAGGGAGAATTCAATCCAGTGATACAAATATGGTTCAAAATATGCAGATTTATTGAGAGTAATACACCACAGAATATATTATAGAATTACGTTATTTTCTATAAACGTCCAGAAATGGCAGTTAACCAAGTCAAAAATTTATTCAGAGTTAAAGAAACAGAACACGTTCTAGAACAGAAGGAACACACATTGATATGACAACATTTTCTTTCACAAACCTTCTGATAGTACCATAATATGTGCAGAGAAAATTATTGTCCATGAAAGTCAGAAATAATGACAAGTAGTTTTGTTGATTCATGTTTTTTTTTTCCTTTTCTCCATCCTTATTAAATTGGTTATGGTTATTTCTTATTTACATTTCAATTGTTATTACCTTTTGCTGTTTCCAAGCAAACATCCCCCTCCCTCTCCTCTTCTCTATGGGTGTTCCCCTCCCCATCCTCCCCCCATTACCACCCTCCCCCCAACAATCACGTTCACTTCGGGTTCAGTCTTGACAGGACCAAGGGCTTCCCCTTCCACTGGTGCTCTTACTAGGCTATTCATTGCTACCTATGAGATTGGAGCCCAAGGTCAGTCCATGTATAGTCTTTGGGTAGTGGAAGCTCTGGTTGGTTGGCATTGTTGTTCATATGGGGTCTCAAGCCCCTTCAAGCTCTTTCAGTCCTTTCTCTGATTCCTTCAACGGGGGGGTCGGGTCCTGTTCTCATTTCAGTGGTTTGCTGCAGGCATTCGCCTATATATTTGCCATATTCTGGCTGTGTCTCTCAGGAGAGATCTACATCCGGTTCCTGTCAGCCTGCACTTCTTTGCTTCATCCATCTTATGTAGTTTGGTGGCTGTATATGTATGGGCCACATGTGGGGCAGGCTCTGAATGAGTGTTCCTTCTGCCTCTGTTCTAAACTTTGCCTCTCTATTCCCTGCCAAGGGTATTCTTGTTCCCCTTTTAAAGAAGGAGTGAAGCATTCCCATTTTGGTCATCCTTCTTGAGTTTCACGTGTTCTGTGCATCCAGGGTAATTCAAGCATTTGGGCTAATAGCCACTTATCAATGGATGTCAGATATGGATCAGTGTGTGGATTATCCAGAATACCAGTATGCCAACACAGAATAGAACAAATGCATTCAGAAAGGTGTGATCTTTCTAAGCTATGAAGACCCCTTGGGGATGGCTCTTGCCTTAATCGCATTCTGTTTCTCTGCATTCACAGCAGTGATACTTTGGGTCTTCGTGAAGCACCATGACACTCCTGTTGTGAAGGCCAATAACAGAATCCTCAGCTACCTATTAATCTTGTCACTCATGTTCTGTTTTCTGTGCTCCTTTTTCTTCATTGGCTATCCTAACAGAGCAACCTGTATCTTACAGCAAATCACATTTGGAATTGTCTTTACTGTGGCTATTTCCACAGTTCTGGCCAAAACAATCACTGTGGTTCTGGCTTTCAAAGTCACAGACCCAGGAAGATGATTAAGAAACTTTTTGGTATCGGGGACACCCAACTACGTTATCCCCATATGATCCCTACTGCATTGTATTCTGTGTGCAATCTGGCTAGCAGTTGCTCCTCCCTTTGTCGATATTGATGAACACTCTGAGCATGGCCACATCATCATTGTGTGCAACAAGGGCTCCGTTACTGCATTCTACTGTGTCCTGGGATACTTGGCCTGCCTGGCCCTTGGAAGCTAAACTACAGCTTTCTTGGCAAAGAACCTGCCTGACACATTCAACGAAGCCAAGTTGTTGACCTTCAGCATGCTAGTGTTCTGCGCTGTCTGGGTCACCTTCCTCCCCGTCCATGACCAAGGGCAAGGTCATGGTTGCTGTGGAGATCTTCTCCATCTTGGCAACCAGTGCAGAGATGCTGGGATGTATCTTTGCACCCAAAGTCTACCTCATTTTAATGAAACCAGACAGAAATTCGATCCACAAAATCAGGGAGAAATCATATTTCTGAGCTAATATTTCAGAAATTCTGTCAAATATAAAGTTGTTACGTACACTCCAAATATTTAGTTACAGAGCATGTATCTACTTTTAGAATCACTCTTGCTGATTCCTCTAGTTTTGTGTAGAAGTACCATATCTACTGATCTTGCATACATTGTCCATAAAGTCTTGCAATCATTCATTTGCTTAGTATCCTCTGGAAGAAGTAAAATTTTCAAATAATTAGTACAATTTTACTCATCATTTTGCTTTCATGAGGCTTTCCCCCTGGTAACTTCAAATAAATTTCATAAGGCAGTTGAAACTATAAACTTGTATAGAAAGTGAGACTCAGGTTATACAGGGATTACACATAAACAAACAAACTAACTAAAAATCAACAAAGATTAAATTAGAACACATTTTCTGATTTCCAGTAGGAGCACATACGACAGAATACTGTCTGTTTTTGCAGCTCCTCTTCAAGCTATTGGCCAGTAGTCTAAGGTGGAAATATCCTCTTTCTTCTCCCCAAAAGAAACATATTTTATCCAACAATGGAAACCTGTGGATAAATTAGGAAATAGTTGGAAGTTACTGAGAAGGAGGGTGACCCATAGTAATTACAAGCAGTCTCAACTAACCTGGCAACCAAGATCTCTCAGACACTGAGCCACTAACTAGGCAGCATACACATATGCAACATAGGACTGCCTGGTTTGGCCTCGATGAGAGAAGACACACCTAACCCCTGAGAGACTTGAGGCCCAAGGGATTGGGAGTTGCAGAGGTGATGATTGCCTCTTGGAGATGAGACAGGAGGTAGGGGATGAGAAAGAGTCAGGGAGAAGACTGGGAAGGGAATAATGACTAGTCTGTAAAAAATATTAAAGAATAAAAAAACTGGGGAGGATGGGAAGGGGAACACCCATAGAGAAGGGGAGGGGGAGGGGTCAGGGGGATGTTGGCCCGGAAACCGGGAAAGGAAATAACAATAGAAATGTAAATAAGAAATACTCAAGTTAATAAAGATGAAAAAAAAAAAGAATAAAAAACCCCCAAACTATAAAGTAGGCTTGTAGATATGTCAACATGCTATTATATTGTAGTTATAGAAAGGATTGGTAACCCTTAGAGGAGCAGCAGGTCTGCTGCATCTGAGACACCACCGGAACCTGAAGGGACCGACCGGATAAACAGTTCTCTGCACCCAAATCCCGTGGGAGGGAGAGCTAAACCTTCAGAGAGGCAGACAAGCCTGGGAAACCAGAAGACACTGCACTCTGCCCACATCTCTGACTCCAGAGGAAAGTGCCAAACGCCATCTGGAAACCTGGTGCACTGAAGCTCCCGGAAAGTGTGGCTCAGATCTTCCTGGTTGCGGCCGCCACGGAGAGCTCATTAGCAACACCCCACGAGCAAACTTGAGCCTCGGGACCACAGGTAAGACCAACTTTTCTGCTGCAAGTGACCTGCCTGGTGAACTCAAGACACAGGCCCACAGGAACAGCTGAAGACCTGTAGAGAGGAAAAACTACACGCCCGAAAGCAGAACACTCTGTCCCCATAACTGGCTGAAAGAAAACAGGAAAACAGGTCTACAGCACTCCTGACACACAGGCTTATAGGACAGTCTAGCCACTGTCAGAAATAGCAGAACAAAGTAACACTAGAGATAATCTGATGGTGAGAGGCAAGCGCAGGAACCCAAGCAACAGAAACCAAGACTACATGGCATCATCGGAGCCCAATTCTCCCATCAAAACAAACATGGAATATCCAAACACAACAGAAAAGCAAGATCTAGTTTCAAAATCATATTTGATCATGATGCTGGAGGACTTCAAGAAAGACGTGAAGAACTCCCTTAGAGAAACACAGGAAAACATTAATAAAAAAGTAGAAGCCTATAGAGAGGAGTCACAAAAATCCCTGAAAGAATTCCAGGAAAACATAAATAAACAAGTAGAAGCCCATAGAGAGGAGTCACAAAAAATCCCTGAAAGAATTCCAGGAAAACACAATCAAATAGTTGAAGGAATTAAAAATGGAAATAGAAGCAATCAAGAAAGAACACATGGAAACAACCCTGGATATAGAAAACCAAAAGAAGAGACAAGGAGCTGTAGATACGAGCTTCACCAACAGAATACAAGAGATGGAAGAAAGAATCTCAGGAGCAGAAGATTCCATAGAAATCATTGACTGAACTGTCAAAGATAATGTAAAGCGGAAAAAGCTACTGGTCCAAAACATACAGGAAATCCAGGACTCAATGAGAAGATCAAACCTAAGGATAATAGGTATAGAAGAGAGAGAAGACTCCAAGCTCAAAGGACCAGTAAATATCTTCAACAAAATCATAGAAGAAAACTTCCCTAAACTAAAGAAAGAGATACCCATAAGCATACAAGAAGCCTACAGAACTCCAAATAGATTGGACCTGAAAAGAAACTCCTCCCGTCACATAATAGTCAAAATACCAAACGCACAAAATAAAGTAAGAATATTAAAAGCAGTAAGGGAAAAAGGTCAAGTAACATATAAAGGCAGACCTATCAGAATCACACCAGAATTTTCGCCAGAGACTATGAAAGCCAGAAGATCCTGGACAGATGTCATACAGACCCTAAGAGAACACAAATGCCAGCCCAGGTTACTGTATCCTGCAAAACTCTCAATTAACATAGATGGAGAAACCAAGATATTCCATGACAAAACCAAATTTACACAATATCTTTCTACAAATCCAGCCCTACAAAGGATAATAAATGGTAAAGCCCAACATAAGGAGGCAAGCTATACCCTAGAAGAAGCAAGAAACTAATCATCATCTTGGCAACAAAACAAAGAGAAGAAAAAGCACACAAACATAACCTCATATCCAAATATGAATATAACAGGAAGCAATAATCACTATTCCTTAATATCTCTCAACATCAATGGCCTCAACTCCCCAATAAAAAGACATAGATTAACAAATTGGATACACGAGGACCCTGCATTCTGCTGCCTACAGGAAACACACCTCAGAGACAAAGACAGACACTACCTCAGAGTGAAAGGCTGGAAAACAAGTTTCCAACCAAATGGTCAGAAGAAGCAAGCTGGAGTAGCCATTCTAATATCAAATAAAATCAATTTTCAACTAAAATTCATCAAAAAAGATAAGGAAGGACACTTCATGTTCATTAAAGGAAAAATCCACCAAGATGAACTCTCAATCCTAAATATCTATGCCCCAAATACAAGGTCACCTACATAATGTAAAAAAAGAAACCTTACTAAAGCTCAAAACACACATTGCACTCACACAATAATAGTAGGAGATTTCAACACCCACTCTCATCAATGGACAGATCATGGAAACAGAAATTAAACAGAGACATAGACAGACTAAGAGAAGTCATGAGGAGCAAATGGACTTAACGGATATTTATAGAACGTTCTACCCAAAGCAAAAGGATATACCTTCTTCTCAGCTCCTCATGGTACTTTCTCCAAAATTGACCATATAATTGGTCAAAAATGGACCTGAACAGGTACAGAAAGATAGAAGTAATCCCATGCGTGCTATCAGACCACCACGGCCTAAAACTGGTCTTCAATAACAATAAGGGAAGAATGCCCACATATACCTGGAAATTGAACAATGCTCTACTCAATGATTACCTGGTCAAGGAAGAAATAAAGAAAGAAATTAAAGACTTTTTAGAATTTAATGAAAATGAAGGTACAACATACCCAAACTTATGGGACACAATGAAAGCTGTGCTAAGAGGAAATCGCATAGCGATGAGTGCCTGCAGAAAGAAACAGGAAAGAGCATATGTCACCAGCTTGACAGCACACCTAAAAGCTCTAGAACAAAAAGAAGCAAATACACCCAGGAGGAGTAGAAGGCAGGAAATAATCAAACTCAGAGCTGAAACCAACCAAGTAGAAACAAAAGGACTATAGAAAAGAATCAACAGAACCAAAAGTTGGTTCTTTGAGAAAATCAACAAGATAGATAAACCCTTAGCCAGACTAACGAGAGGACACAGAGAGTGTGTCCAAATTAACAAAATCAGAAATGAAAAGGGAGACATAACTACAGATTCAGAGGAAATTCAAAAAATCATCAGATCTTACTATAAAAGCCTATATTGAACAAAACTTGAAAAACTGCAGGAAATGGACAATTTCCTAGACAGATACCAGGTACTGAAGTTAAATGAGGAACAGATAAACCAGTTAAACAACCCCATAACTCCTAAGGAAATAGAAGCAGTCATTAAAGGTCTCCCAACCAAAAAGAGCCCAGGTCCAGACGGGTTTAGTGCAGAATTCTATCAGACCTTCATAGAAGACCACATACCAATACTATCCAAACTATTCCACAAAATTGAAACAGATGGAGCACTACCAAATTCCTTCTATGAAGCCACAATTACTTTTATACCTAAACTTCACAAAGACCCAACAAAGAAAGAGAACTTCAGACCAATTTCCCTTATGAATATCGACGCAAAAATACTCAATAAAATTCTGGCAAACTGAATCCAAGAGCACATCAAAACAATCATTCACCATGATTCAGTAGGCTTCATCTCAGGCATGCAGGGATGGTTTAATATACGGAAAACCATCAACGTGATCCATTATATAAACAAACTGAAAGAACAAAACCACATGATCATTTCATTAGATGCTGAGAAAGCATTTGACAAAATTCAACACCCCTTCATGATAAAAGTCCTGGAAAGAATAGGAATTCAAGGCCCATACTTAAACATAGTAAAAGCCATATACAGCAAACCAGTGGCTAACATTATACTAAATTGAGAGAAACTTGAAGCAATCCCACTAAAATCAGGGACTAGACAAGGCTGCCCACTCTCTCCCTACTTATTCAATTCTTGAAGTTCTAGCCAGAGCAATCAGACAACAAAAGGAGGTCAAGGGGATACAGATCGGAAAAGAAGAAGTCAAAATATCACTATTTGCAGATGATATGATAGTATATTTAAGTGATCCCAAAAGTTCCACCAGAGAACTACTAAAGCTGATAAACAACTTCAGCAAAGTGGCTGGGTATAAAATTAACTCAAATAAATCAGTAGCCTTCCTCTACACAAAAGAGAAACAAGCCGAGAAAGAAATTAGGGAAACGACACCCTTCATAATAGACCCAAACAATATAAAGTACCTCGGTGTCACTTTAATCAAGCAAGTAAAAGATCTGTACAATAAGAACTTCAAGACTCTGAAGAAAGAAATTGAAGAAGACTTCAGAAGATGGAAAGATCCCCCATGCTCATGGATTGGCCATTTTACCAAAAGCAATCTACAGATTCAATGCAATCCCCATCAAAATACCAATCCAATTCTTCAAAGAGTTAGACAGAACAATTTGCAAATTCATCTGGAATAACAAAAAACCCAGGATAGCTAAAACTATCCTCAAGAATAAAAGGACTTCAGGGGGAATCACTATCCCTGAACTCAAGCAGTATTACATAGCATAGTGATAAAAACTGCATGGTATTGGTACAGAGACAGACAGATAGACCAATGGAACAGAATTGATGACCCAGAAATGAACCCACACACCTATGGGCACTTGATTTTTGACAAAGGAGCCAAAACCATCAAATGGAAAAAAGATAGCATTTTCAGCAAATGGATTGGTTCAACTGGAGGTCAACATGTAGAAGAATGCAGATCGATCCATGCTTATCACCCTGTACAAAGCTTAAGTCCAAGTGGATCAAGGACCTCCACATCAAACCAGATACACTCAAACTAATAGAAGAAAAACTAGGGAAGCATCTGGAACACATGGGCACTGGAAAAAATTTCCTGAACAAAACACCAATGGCTTATGCTCTAAGATCAAGAATGGACAAATGGGATCTCATCAAACTGCAAAGCTTCTGGAAGGCAAAGGACACTGTGGTTAGGACAAAACGGCAACTGACAGATTGGAAAAGATCTTTACCAATCCTACAACAGATAGAGGCCTTATATCCAAAATATATAAAGAACTCAAGAAGTTAGACCGCAGGGAGACAAATAACCCTATTAAAAAATGGGGTTCAGAGCTAAACAAAGAATTCACAGCTGAGGAATGCCGAATGGCTGAGAAACACCTAAAGAAATGTTCAACATCGTTAGTCATCAGGGAAATGCAAATCAAAACAACCCTGAGATTTCACCTCACACCAGTGAGAATGGCTAAGATCAAAAACTCAGGTGACAGCAGATGCTGGCGAGGATGCGGAGAAAGAGGAACACTCCTCCATTGTTGGTGGGGTTGCAGACTGGTACAACCATTCTGGAAATCAGTCTGGAGGTTCCTCAGAAAATTGGACATTGAACTGCCTGAGGATCCAGCTATACCTCTCTTGGGCATATACCCAAAAAGATGCCCCAACATATAAAAAAGACACGTGCTCCACTATGTTCATCGCAGCCTTATTTATAATAGCCAGAAGCTGGAAAGAACCCAGATGCCGTTCAACAGAGGAATGGATACAGAAATTGTGGTACATCTACACCATGGAATACTAGTCAGCTATCAAAAACAATGACTTTATGAAATTCGTAGGCAAATGGTTGGAACTGGAAAATATCATCCTGAGTGAGGTAACCCAATCACAGAAAAACACACATGGTATGCACTCACTGATAAGTGGCTATTAGCCCAAATGCTTGAATTACTCTAGATGCCTAGAACAGATGAAACTCAAGACAGATGATCAAAATGTGAATGCTTCACTCCTTCTTTAAAAGGGGAACATGAATACCCTTGGCAGGGAATAGAGAGGCAAAGATTAAAACAGACACAGAGGGAACACCCATTCAGAGCCTGCCCCACATGTGGCCCATATATATACAGCCATCCAATTAGACAAGATGGATGAAGCAGGGAAGTGCAGGCTGACAGGAGCAGGATGTAGATCTCTCCTGAGAGACACAGCCAGAATACAGCAAATACAGAGGCGAATGCCAGCAGCAAACCACTGAGCTGAGAATAGGACCCCCGTTGAAGGAATCAGAGAAAGAACTGGAAGAGCTTGAAGGGGCTCGAGACCCCACATGTACAACAATGCCAAGCAACCAGAGCTTCCATGGACTACGCCACTACCTAAAGACTATACATGGACTGACCCTGGACTCTGACCCCATAAGTCGTAATGAATATCCTAGTAAGAGCACCAGTGGAAGGGCAAGCCCTGGGTCCTGCTAAGACTGAACCCCCAGTGAACTAGATTGTTGGGGGGAGGGCGGCAATGGGGGGAGGATGGGGAGGGGAACACCCATAAAGCAGGGGAGGGGGAGGGATTAGGGAGATGTTTGCCCGGAAACCGGGAAAGGGAATAACATTCGAAATGTATATAAGAAATACTCAAGTTAATAATAATAATAAAAAAAAAAGGATTGATAAAACTCATGATAATGGTATGTACCTAATTTTTTTCAGAGACTGTCCTCAGTTTGCAGGTATGATTGAGGTCCTAGACTCACAAAATTCTAGAAGGTTGGAATGGAGGCCAGATGATTTCATTATTCTGCTTCCTAGAAAATGAATTTTCCAAAAAGAAAATTGAGTGTTTGCAGCTGCACTAAATCCTTCACATTCAATTCTCCTTCTACAATGGGATGCTGAATGGGTGTATAATGCATTAGCATTAAAAATCTAATTCCCTAAGTTAGTCTTCATGAAAGTGTGATCATTAACAATATCTCTTTGAGGAACACGTTCTGCTTTAACATCCACATTTCACTCATTGAAAATTCATGGAAGATGGCATTTTCACAAAGAAAGATTTGATATTTAAACTGTGGCTTAGGGAATTCTACACAAATTTATTATAATAACTGATCTCCTCTAACATTACATTTATATTATATTCCCATCTTGAATTTGAATAATATTTACTTATTCTTTTTATTATTAAGTATGTGTCCCTATATATTTTCTGGTCACCATTTAAGTGGAGGAGCCAGTAGAGAACAGAAAATGTCAAAAGGTCAACTGGACTGTACTTGTTGGGTGCTGGAAATCAAGATTCAAGAACTCTGTTAGATTAATGAAGAGGATAAATGATTAATTGTAACATTGAAAGATCTGTAAGGAAGAGACTAAAGAATTTATTCATGAACTAGACACTCCCGTTTCAAAAATTCACATGATTTGATATCTACAAATTTGTAGATGCTTTTTGATACATCATGTATAGAATAGGAGGAACCTGTTTTATTGAATATTTTTTATTTATATTTCAAATGTTATCCCCTTTTCTGGTTTCTAGTCCATAACTCCCCTATTCCTTCCCCTCCCCCTTCACTTATGAGGGTGTTCCTTCTCCCCAACCACCAGCCCTTCCTGCCTCCCCTCTCTGACATTCTGCTACATTAGGGGGTGTCCAGCCTTGGCAAGATCAAGGGCTTTTCCTCCTATTGGTGCCCATCAAGGCCATCCTCTGCTACATAAGCATCTGGAGCCATGGGTCTGTCCATGTGTAGACTTTGGGTAGTGGTTTAGTCCCTGGGAACTCTGGTTTGTTGCAAGCCCCTGGAAAGAATATGAGAAATCTTATATCGATATTTTATACACACCCAATTTATTGTGCTTCATCGTAATTGGTTAAAATGTTATTGCATAGTTATCCACAATAATTCAAATTGTGTTGTCAACTACAGAACCAATATTACTCAAAAATTATTTGTTTAGTGTTGGGTACATAAAAGTTGGAGGCTGGTATGTTTTGCCTCTAATAGTTTATAAGGAAATCAATATCTCTAAAGGACATTTGTGGCCAGTATCATAGTTAAGCAGTTGAATCTTTTTACACTAAATATGGTAAGATGAGTCTACCTCAGGACTATTTAATAGTATGAGAAAGACTAACCCTAGAAGGTGTATTCTGAAATCCAATTCTTACATAACACACACTAAAAATTATTATACAATGTGATATAAAATTATTTCTAATAAAACAAATAAAATCAACTCTATTTAGAAAAATAAATACAATAATTTTTAAAAATATTTTTATTATTTTACTTATGTGTATGTGTGTGCAATACGTTCACAAGTGCTTGTATGTGTACACAAGTGCAGCTGCAAGTGAGAGGCATACAATGATCCTGGAGTTAGAGAGAGAGACATGTGTGAAAACCATGGCATGGGTAGAGGAACAGAAATCAGATATTCAGCATGGACAGTACATACCCTGCACAGCTGACTCAAATACCCGGGCCCATAAAAAGATTAACTAGTAATTGCTTTCCATAAATGCATTTTATATACAAAAATAATAAATGAAACCCTGGAAGCACATCATCACTCCAAATATTCCAAGATTCAGTGCAATTGCAATAATGTTTCTCTTATTTCCTTTTTTTTTTTTTTTTTTTGGTAAAATTTTTAGTTTTATTTAATCTTTTTTTTTAAACTCCTGATTTTATCCCCTCCTCAGTCCACCCTTTAAATGTTCCATATCTGAAACATTCTGATCCTTCTCCTCTAGGATGTTCCCACCCCACCCCCATCCTGCACCAGACCTTCCCATTCCCCGTGGGCTCCAGCCTCTTGAGGGTTAAATGCATCAGCTCTGACTGAGTCAGACCCAACAGTCCTCTGCTGTATATGTGTTGGGGGCCTCACATCAGGTGGCTATGCTGCATGGTTGGTGGTCCGGTGTCTGAAAGATCTCCAGGTCTAGGATAATTGAGATTGCTCATTCTCCTACGGGCATGCCTACCTCCTCAGCTTCCTTATTCACTAATTCAACTACATGAGTCAGTAGCTTCTGTTCAATGTGTGGGTGTAAATACCCCACTCTCACTAATGGACAGGCCACTGAAACAGAAACTAAACAGAGACACAGTGAAACTAATAGAGGTTCTGTACCAAATGGATTTAACAGATATCTATAGAACATTTCATCCTAAAACAAAAGAATGCACTTTCTTTTCAGCATTTCATGGTTCCTTTTCCAAAATAGACCGTATAATTGGTCACAAAACGATCTTCAACCGATAAAAAGAAGATTGAAATAATCCCATGCATCCTATCAAACCACTATGGCCTAAAGCTGGTCTTCAATAACAGAAAAAACAACAGAAAACCTACATATATGTGAAGACTAAATAACTCTCTACTCAATGATAATTTTGTTAGAGAGGAAATAAAGAAATTAAACATGTCCTGGAGTTTAATGAACATATTGACACTTCATACCCAAACTTATTGGACACAATGAAAGCAGTGCTAAGAGGAAAATTAATAGCACTAAGTGCACTGGTAAAGAAACTGGAGAGATCTTACACTCGCAACTTAATAGCACACCTGAGAGCTCTAGAACAAAAAGAAGAAGCAAACACACCCAAGAGGAGTAGATGGTAGGAAATAGTCAAACTCAGGCCTGAAATCAACTAAATAGAAACAAAGAGAACATTGCAAAGAATCAGCAAAACCAAAAGCTTGTTCTTTAAGAAAATCAACAAGATAGATAAACCCCTAGCCAAAGTAACTAAAGGGCTCCAAATTAACAAAATCAGTGAGGAAAAGGATACATAAGAACAGAAACAGAGGAATTTAAAAAATAATCATCAGATCCTACTTCAAAAGCCTCTACTGGAAAGTCTAGATGAAATAGATGGTTTTCTAGATAAATACTGCATACCAAACTTGAATCTAGAGCAGATAAACTTTCTAAACAGGCCCATATCCCAAAAATAAATAGAAGTTATTAAAAACATCTGTACCTCAAATTTTAGTAGGATTATTTGATTCTCTGTAGTGTAACTTCTTGAGTTCTTTGTATAAATTAGATATTAGCCCTCTTTTGGATGTAGTATTGGTAAAGATGATTTCCCAATCTGTTGTTTGCTCCTTTGCCATATTAACAGTGTCCTTTGCCTTACAGAAGCTTTTCAATTTTATGAGGTTCCATATGCCAATTCTTGATTTAGAGCATAAGCCTTGTGTTCTGTTCAGGAAATTTCCCCTGAGTATATGCTGTGAGGATATGCTGAAGCCCAAATTTTGAAATTTGCCATTTTAAACGTACTAATATAGAGAACCACTGTTTATTATAACAGAAATTGTCATTTTTTAACAAAGTAAATATTCTTAAATCTAATATTTTTACACTGCATAATTAAAGCACCCCTGAATAAAAATAAAAATAAAAATAAAAATGTAGAAGATATCACTATACTTGTTTCCAGAAAGCTACTTAACAAAATGATCCAACCCAGGATAATACTGGCATAAACATGCTCTTACATATATGGAATAAAAGTCTTCTACTGAAAAACTCAATTATGGTCTAGAAATTTAAGAAGCAATGATTTATAGAACTGTTGTGATATGCCTGTGCAACAGAAGAAGAGATACACTGGAACATAATAACTCGTGTAAGATAGACCTTATATATCTACTTCATTGTAGCTCCCAGAATATGGAGTGATAACACGTAGAATATATGAGAGTATAATTAATATCCAAATGAATAAAATGCTCACAAATTCCTGTGACAAAAGCTTAAACTAGAAGTTGTATAATGATATAAGCAACATCAGAATGCCTGAAAGGGACTCTTCTATGTCTTTCATCCGTATTGAGCCCAATACAATATAGTATCCTAAGTATAGGACATTATACGTCATAATGACACCGTTGATGAAAAGGTACTTGTATGATGAGTCAACGAATAGATTTCTGTTTTCATTCAGCTTTCTGCCTTCTAATATTAAAGTAAGTAAAATAGATTAAACCAAAAAAAAAACCCAAACGAATATTTTTAAATAGGAATAAGTGAAAAAATATTATCTGTACTGTTTGAAAGTGGAAAAATATTAATGTTAAAAATCAAAGCATATCTTGCTTTGGTTCTTGGTCATGAGATTGAAAGAACATGAAAAACATTCAGCATTCTCTGCCCATTTACAGTCACCATATTCATTATTCACAATGAAATTTACAAATTACTAATGTAATTATGGCATGTCTATAATAAATTTAAATACTTTTCTTTCTCTCTTTCTCTCCATTCCATCTCTCTTCTCCTTCCATTGTTGCCCAGCAAGGTCATCCTTTGCTACATATGTAGTTGGAGCCCAGGGCCAGTCCATGTATAGTCTTTGGGTAGTGGTTTAGTCCCTTGAAGCTCTGGTTGGTTGGCAAACTGTAGCTCTTTCAGTCCTTTTTCTAATTCCTCCAATGGGGGTCCTGTTCTCAGTTCAGTAGTTTGCTGATAGCATTTGCCTCTGTATTTGACATGTTCTGGCTGTGTCTCTCAGGAGAGATCTATATCCGGTTCCTGTTAGCATGGATCAATTTGCATTGTTCTACATGCTGACCTCCAGTTGAACCAGCACCATTTGTTGAAAATGCTATCTTTTTTCCATTGGATGGTTTTGGCTCCTTTGTCAAAGATCAAGTGACCATAGGTGTGGGTTCATTTCTGAGTCTTCACTTCTATTCCATTGATCTATCTGCCTGTCTCTGTACCAATACCATACAGTTTTTTTTTTATCACTATTGCTCTGTAATACTGCTTGAGATCAAGGATGGTGATTCCCCCAGAAGTTCTTTTATTGTTGAGGATAGTCTTAGCTATCCTGGGATTTTTGTTACTCTAAATGAATTTGCAAATTGTTCTTTCTAACTTTATGAAGAATTGAGTTGGAATTTTAATGGGGATTGCATTGAACCTGTAGATTGCTTTTAGCAAAATGGCCATCTTTACTATATTAATCCTGCCAATCCATGAGTATGGAAGATCTTCCTCAATTTCTTTCTTCAGAGACTTGAAGTTCTTCTCATACAGATCTTTTACTTGCTTGGTTAAAGTCACACCAAAATATTTTATATTATTTGGGACTATTGTGAAGGATGTCATTTCCTTAATTTCTTTCTCAGCCTGTTTATCCTTTGAATAGAGGAAGGCTACTGATTTGTTTGAGTTAATTTTATACCCCGACACTTTGCTGAAGTTGTTTATCAGGTTAAGTAGTTCTCTGGTGGAACTTTTGGGGTCACGTAAATATACTATCATATCATCTGCAAATAGTAATCTTTTGATTTCTTCCCTTCCAATTTATATCCCTTTGACCTCCTTTTGCTGTCTCATTGCTCTGGCTAGAACTTCAAGAAGTATATTGAATAAGTAGGGAGAGAATGGGCAGCCTTGTCTAGTCCCTGATTTTAGTGGGATTGCTTCAAGTTTCTTTCCATTTAGTTTGATGTTAGCTACTGGTTTGCTGTATATGGCTTTTACTATGTTTAGATATGGGCCTTGAATTCCTGATCTTTCCAGGCCTTTTATCATGAAGGGGTCACCTCAAGCATTGTGTCAAATACTTTCTCAGCATCTAATGAAATGACGATGTGGTTCTTATTTTTGAGTTTGTTTATATAGTGGATTACATTGATGGATTTTCGTATATTAAACTATCCCTGCATCCCTGGGATGAGGCCTACTTGACCATGATGGATGATTGGTTTGATGTGTTCTTGGATTTGGTTTGCAAGAAGTTTATTGAGTATTTTTGTGTCAATATTCATAAAGGAAATTGGTCTGAAGTTCTCTTTCTTTGTTGGGTCTTTGTGTGGTTTCAGTATAAGTAATTGTGACTTCATAGAAGGAATTTGGTAGTGCTCTGTCTGTTTCAATTTTGTGGAATAGTTTGGATAGTATTATTATGAGGTTTTCTATGAAGGTCTGATAGAATTCTGCACTGAACACATCTGAACCTGAGCTCTTTTATTTGGGAGACTTAATAACTGCTTCTATTTCTTTAGGAGTTATGGGGTTGTTTAGATGATTTATTTGTTCCTGATTTGGTACCTGGTATCTGTCTAGAAAATTGTCCATTTCTTCCAGATTTTCAAGTTTTGTTGAATATAGGCTTTTGTAGTAGGATCTGATGATTTTTTAAATCTCTTCAGATTCTGTTGTTTTGTCTCCCTTTTTATTTGTGATTTTGTTAATTTGGACACACTCTCTGTGTCCTCTGGTTAGTCTGGCTAAGGGTTTATCTATCTTGTTGATTTTCTCAAAGAACCAACTTTTGGTTCTGTTGATTCTTTGTGTGGTCCTTTTTGTTTCTATTTGGTTGATTTCAGCTCTGAGTTTGATTATTTCCTGCCTTCTACTCCTCCTGGGTATATTTTCTTCTTTTTGTTCTAGAGATTTTAGGTGTGCTGTCAAGCTGGTGATAAATGCTTTCTCCTGTTTCTTTCTGCAGGCCCTCAGAGCTATGAGTTTTCCTCTTAGCACAGCTTTCATTGTGTCCCATAAGTTTGGGTATGTTGTATCTTCATTTTCATTAAATTCTAAGAAGTCTTTAATTTCTTCCTCGACCAGGTTATCACTGAGTAGAGCATTGTTCAACTTCCATGTATATGTGGGTGTTCTTCCCTTATTGTTGTTGAAGACCAGCTTTAGCCCGTGGTGGTCTGATAGGACGCATGGGATTATTTCTATCTTTCTGTATCTATTGAGGCATGTTTTATGACCAATTATATGGTCAATTTTGGAGAAAGTACCATGAGGTGGTGAGAAGGTATATCCTTTTGTTTTAGGATAGAATAATCTATAAATATCTTTTAAGTCCATTTGGTTCATGACTTCTCTTAGTCTATGTCTCTGTTCAATTTCTGTTTCCATGATCTTTCCATTGATGAGAGTGGGGTGTTGAAATCTCCTACTATTATTGTGTGAGATTCAATGTGTGCTTTGAGCTTTAGTAAGATTTTTTTTTTTATGAATGTAGGTGCCCTTGCATTTGGAGCATAGATACAACTGAGAGTTCATCTTGGTGGATTTTTCCTTTGATGAATATCAAGTGTCCTTCCTTGTCTTTTTTAATGACTTTTGGTTGAAAGTAATTTTTATTTGATGTTAGAATGGCAACTCCAGCTTGTTTCTTCAGTCCATTTGCTTGGAAAGTTGTTTCCCAGCCTTTCACTCTGAGGTAGTGTCTGTCTTTGTCTCTGTGGTGTGTTTCCTGTAGGCAGCAAAATGCTGGGTCCTCTTTACATATCCAGTCTGTTAGTCTATGTCCTTTTATTGGGGAATTGAATCCATTGATGTTGAGAGATATTAAGGAATAGTGATTGTTGGTTCCTGTTATTTTTATTGTTAGAGGTGGAATTATGCTTGTTTGTCTCTCTTTTGGTGTCATTGCATGGAAATTATATTCTTTCTTTCTGTATGATATAATTTCTCTCATTATGTTGGAGTTTTCCATCTATTATTCTTTGTAGGGCTGGATTTGTAGAAAGATATTGTGTAAATTGGGTTTTGTCATGGAATATCTTCCTTTCCCCATCTGTGTTAATTGAGAGTTTTGCAGGATACAGTAAAATGTGACTGTTAAAGCAGAATGTGTTCTTTAAAGGGACATTGCTAATGATTATATTTCTATGAAGAGTAACTCAGAGAAGTAATTTTTTGATAATTCTGATGCATTATACACCCATTCAGCCTCCCACTGTGGGAGGAGAATTGGTGAATGTGAAGGATTTAGTGCAACTGCAAACATTCAATTTCCTTTTGAAAATTCATTTTCTAGGAAGCAGCACAATGAAACCATCTGGCCCCCATTCGATCCTTCTAGAATTTTGTGAGTCCAGGACCCAAATCATTACTGCACACCAAGAACAACTCTGAGAAAAATTAGGTACAAACCAATATCAGTTTTACCAATCCTTTCCATAATTACAATATAATATCATGTTGCTATATCTACAAGCCTACTTTGTTTTGTTTTTTTATTCCTTAATATTGTTTTTTACAGTTCCATCATTATCCCCTTCCTAGTCTTCCCCCTGACTCATTCTCATCCAATACCTCCTGCCAGTCATCAAGGGGCAATCTGCAACTCTCCAAACCCCAGACCTCCCCAATCCCTTGGGGGAGTCTCTTTGTGGTTAGGTGTATATTCTCTTGCTGAGGCTGGATCAGGCAATCCTGTGTTACATATGTGTTGGGGGCCTGATAACAGCTGGAGTATGCTGACTTGTTAGTGGCTCAGTGTCTTGGTTGTCCAGGTTAGTTGAGACTGTTTGTATTCCTATGGGTCACCCTCCTCAGTATCTTCGAACTATTCCCTAACTCAACCACAGGAGTCCCTGGATTCTGTTCATTGTTGTATATAATATTTTTGTATTTGAGAGTAGATAAAGAACATTTTCAGCTTAGACTATTGGCCAATATCTTGAAGAGCAGCTGAAAAAAGACAGTATTCTGTCAAGTATGTGCTCCTACTGGAAATAAGAAAATGTGTTCTGATTTCATCTTTGTTGATTTTTAGTTAGTCTGTTTCTATGTATAATCCTTGTCTGTCCTAGAACTCACTTTCTATACAAGGTTATAGATTCAACTGCCTTATAAAATTTATTTGAAGTTACCAGGGGGAAAGCCTCATGAAAGCAAAATGATGAATAAAATTGTACTAATTATTTGAAAATTTTAGTTCTCCCAGGGGATACTAAGCAAATGAATGATTGCAAGATTTTATGGACAATGTATGCAAGATCAGTAGATATGGTACTTCTAAACATAGCTAGAGGAACCAGTGAGAATGATTCTAAAACTAGATACATGCTCTGTAGCTAAATATTTGGGGTGTACATAACAACTTTACATTTGACAGAATTCCTGAAATATTTGCTCAGAAATATGATTTCTCCCTGATTTTGTGGATCGAATTTCTGTCTGGTCTCATTAAAATGATGTAGACTTTGGGTGCAAAGATGCATCCCAGCATCCCTGCACTGGATGCCAAGATGGAGAAGATCTCCACAGCAACCATGGCCTTGCCCTTGGTGCTATGGTAGACAGGGAGGAAGGTGACCCAGACAGCACAGAACACTAGCATGCTGAAGGTCAACAACTTGGCTTCGTTGAATGTGTCAGGCAGGTTCTTTGCCAAGAAAGCTATAGTGAAGCTTCCAAGGGCCAGGCAGGCCAAGTATCCCAGGACACAGTAGAATGCAGTAACGGAGCCCTTGTTGCACACAATGATGATGTGGCCATGCTCAGAGTGTTCATCAATATCGACAAAAGGAGGAGCAACTGCTAGCCAGATTGCACACAGAATACATTGCAATAGGGAACATATGGGGATAATGTAGTTGGGTGTCCCCGATACCAAAAACTTTCTTAATCGTCTTCCTGGGTCTGTGACTTTGAAAGCCAGAACTACAGTGATTGTTTTGGCCAGAACTGTAGAAATAGCCACAGTAAATACAATTCCAAATGTGATTTGCTGTAAGATACAGGTTGCTCTGTTAGGATAGCCAATGAAGAAGAAGGAGCACAGAAAACAGAACATGAGTGACACGATTAATAGGTAGCTGAGGATTCTGTTATTGGCCTTCACAATAGGAGTGTCATGGTGCTTCACGAAGACCCAAAATACCACCACTGTGAATGCAGAGAAACAGAATGCTATTAAGGCAAGAGCCATCCCCAAGGGGTCTTCATAGCTTAGAAAGATCACACCTTTCTGAATACATTTGTTCTTTTCTGTGTTGGCATACTGGTATTCTGGACAATTCACACACTGATCCATATCTGATGTCCAAAGAAAAGTTTAGTTAGTATTGCTTTAGAAATTTTGTTGACAAGTTATTTCAAGTAAGACTGTTAAAAGAAGCATTGTAATGCTACCTTTGATGCAGAAAATGTAATTTGAAGGAAGTTGATTCACAGCATTGCTCTCAATTCTTAAAATTCATAAAGATATATGGGAAAATAAAATCAGGACATTATTTCTTTATCTACTTAATTTTGTTGATTATGTCATTCTTAATGTTATCAGAAAGCAAAGATTTAAAAAGCCATCTTTTGTTTCTATGTTAATATCAAGTAGTTTGTTGAATTCAGAAAAGATACCTTCATAAAACCCAATGTTTTTGGGTATATTTTTTAAATACAAAACCAAACACTCATAGTTTTCTGAGATCATTGACTCTTCTTATGAATTTGCTCCCAATAATACATTGAGATTCTAACTTTACTGGGACAATACTTGTAGTAGGTACTTGAGAATTCATTATCTCAAAGTCACTGACATAGAAAGAACACTAAATTGACCAGGTAAGCTGTCTGTAAGTGTACATATTTATAATTATGTATTCATGTAAATGATATAGCATTGTTGGATTTAGGTGATTCCTGTCATAAGACATAAATAAGAAGAAGGTAGAGAAGGAGAGGTAATATAATATCAATGGTTGAAAAGTAGAAAACATTAAAGAAATAAGCCCTGAGATGTATCATCATCTGGCAATAAGTAAACAAAATTTCTGATTATTGTTCATGAGATGCACTAATATTAGCACTGAAAAAAACTGTGAAGATACTTTGTACTAAGAAGTACTTTATCTTGGTCCCTTCTCTTTTTCCCCATTTTTATTGGATATTGTTTAATTAATTTACACTTCAAATGTTATCTCCTATCCCAATTTCCCTTCCATAAAACCCCTATCCTATTCTACTTCCACTTCTTCTATGAGGGTGTTCCCTTGCCCATCCACCCACCCTTTCCAACTTATCAGCACTGATATTTCCCTACACGGGGGGGTCGACCCTTGGCAGGACAAAGGACTTCTCCTCCCACTGGTGCCCAGAAAGGCCATCCTCTTCTACATATGCAGCTGAGCCACGGGTCTGTCCATGTGTACTCTTTTGATGGTGGTTTAATCCCTGAGAGCTCTGGTTGGTTGGTACTGTTAATATGGGGTTTGAAACCCCTTCAACTCCTTCAGTCCTTTCTGTAACTCCTCCAATGGGGGCCAATTCTCAGTTCAATGGTTGGCTGTGAGTGTCTACTTCTGTATTGGTCATGCTCTGGCAGAGACTCTCAGGAGACAACTATATCAGTCCTGTCCGCATGCACTTCTTAGCATCAGCAATATTGTCTGGGTTTGGTGGTTGTATGTATAAGGGCTAGAATTGCCAGGTGGGGCAGTCTCTGGATGGCTTTTCTTCATTTTCTGCTCCAAACTTTGTCTCCATATTTTCTCTTATGAATATTTTTGATCCACCTTCGAAGAAGGACTGAAGCATATGCACTTTAATCGTCCTTCTTCTTGAGCTTCATGTGATCTGTGGATTACATCTTGAGTAATTCAAGTTTTTGGGTTAATATCCACTTATCAGTGAGTGCATACCCTGTGTGTTTTTTTCGTGATTGTGTTACCTCATTCAGGATGATATTTTCTAGTTTCATCCATTTGCCTATGGATTTCATGAAGTCATTTTTTGATAGCTGAGTAGTACTCCATTGTGTAGATGTACCATCATTTTTGTATGGATTCCTCTGTTGAAGGACATCTGAGTTCCTTCCAGCTTCTGGCTATTATAAATAAGGTTGCTATGAACATAGTAGAGCATGTGTCTTTGTTAAAATTTGGAGCATCTGTGGGTATATGCCAAGGAGTGGTACAGCTGGGTCTTCAGATAGTACTATGCTCAATTTTCTGAGGAACATCTAGACTGATTTCCAGAGTGTTGGTACCAGTTTGCAATCCCACAAACAATGGAGGAGTGTTCATCTTTTTCCACATCCCTACCAGCATCTGTTGTAACCTGAGTTTTTTTATCTTAGCCATTCTGATTGGTATGAGGTGGAATCTCAGGGTTGCTCTGATTTGCATTTCCCTGATGACTAAGGATTTTGAACTGTTCTTTAGGTGCTTCTCAACCATTCAGTGTTCCTCAGCTGAGAATTCTTTGTTTAGCTCTGTATCCTATTTTTCATTAGAGTTATATGATTCTATGGAGTCTAACTTCATGAGTTCTTGGAATATTTTGGATATTAGCCTTTTATTGAATTTAGGATTGGTAAAGATCTTTTCCCAATATGTTGATTGCAGTTTGGTTCTCATGGCATTTTCCTTTGCCTTACGGAAGCTTTGCAATTTCATGAATTCCCATTTGCTGATTCTTGATCTTAGAGCATAAGCCATTGCTGTTCTGTTAAGGAAATTTTTCCAGTGCCCATGTGTTCCAGGTTCTTCCCTACTTTTTCTGAGTGTATCTTCTGTTAGTTTGAGTGTATCTGGTTTTATGCAGAGGTCCAAAATCCACTTGGATTTGAGCTTCGTACAGGGCAATAAAAATGGTTCCATTTCCATTCTTCTTCATGCTGACCACCAGTTTCAACCATTTGCTGAAAATGCTGTCCTTTTAGCACCTTTGTCAAAGATCAAGTGACCGTAGTTGTGTAGGTTCAGTTCTGGGTCTTCAATTATATTCCATTGATCTACCTGCCTGTCTCTTTACCAATACCATACTGTTTTGATCACCATTACTCTGTAATACAGCTTGAGGTCAGGGTTGGTGATTCCCCCAGAAGTGGTTTTATTGTTGAGGATAGTTTTCAAGTTCTTGGGTTTTTTTGTTACTCCAAATTAATTTGCACATTGCTTTTTCTAACTCTATGGAGAATTGATTTGGAATTTTGATGGGGGTCGCATTGTATTGGTAGATTGCTTTTTGCAAAATGGCCATTTTTACTATATGGATCATTCAGTCCATGAGCATTGGAGATCTTTCTATCTTCTGAGATCCTCTTCAATTTCTTTCTTTCGAGACTTGATGTTCTTGTCATATAGATCTTTCAGTTGCTTGGTTAGAGTCACATGGAGGTATTTTATATTATTTGTGACTATTGTGAAGGGTATTGTTTCCCTAATTTCTATCTCAGCCTGTTTATCCTTTGAGTAGAGCAAGGCTACTGATTTGTTTGAATAAATTTTATATCCAGCCACTTTGCTGAACTCGTTTGTCAGGCTTACTAATTCTCCGGTGGAATTTTTGGGATCACTTAATTATACTATCATAAGATCTGCAAATAGTGATATTTTGACTTTTTCCTTTCCAATTTGTATCCCTTTGACCTCCTTTTTTGTCTGATTTCTAGGGCTAGGATTTTGAGTACTATATTGAATAGGTGGGGAGAGAGTGGCCATCCTTGTCTAGTCACTGATTTTAGTGGGATTGCTTCAAATTTCTCTCCATGAAGTTTGATGTTGGTTACTGGTTTGGTGTATATCGCTTTTAATATGTTTATGTATGGGCCATGAATTCCTGATCTTTCCAAGACTTTTATGATAAAGAGGTATTTAATTTTGTCAAATGCTTTCTCAGCATCTAAGGAAATGATCATGTGTTTTTTTATTTTATTTTATTTGAGCTTGTTTATATAGTGGGTTACATTAATTGATTTCTGTATACTGAAACATCCTTGCATCCCTGGGATGAGACCTACTTGATCATGATTGTTTTGATATGTTCTTGGTTTTGGTTTGCAAGAACTTTATTGAGTATTTTTGCATCGATATGCATAAGGGAAATTGGTCTGAAGTTCTCTTTCTTTGTGGGGTCTTTGTGTGCTTTAGGGATAAGCGTAATTGTGGCTTCATAGAAGGAATTGGGTAGTGTTCTTTCTGTTTCCATTTGGTGGAATAGTTTGGACAGTATTGGTATTAAGCCTTCTATGAAGATCTGATAGAATTCTGCACTAAACCCATCTGGTGCTGGACACTTTTTTGTTGGGAGTCTTTTAATGACTGCTTCTATTTCGTTAGGAGTTATTGAACTGTTTAGATGGTTCTCTGATTCTGATTTAAATTTGAGACCTGATATCTGTCTAGAAAATTGTCCATTTCACCCAGTTTTTCCAGTTTTGTTGGATATAGCCTTTTGTAGTAGGATCTGTTGATTTTTTAATTTCCTCAGGTTCTGTTGTTATGTCTGACTTTTCATTTCTGATGTTGTCAATTTTGATACACTCTTTGGTTAGTCTGGGTTTATCTATCTTTTTGATTTTCTCAAAAAACCAGCTCCCAGTTTTGTTGATTCTTTTGTATAGTTCTTTTTGTTTCTACTTGGTTGATTTCAGCCCTGAGTTTGATTATTTCCTGCCACCTACTCCTCATCATAGATATATTTGCTCCTTTTAGTTCTAGAGCTTTTAGGTGTATTGTCAAGCTGCTAATGTATGCTTTCTCCAGTTTCTTTTAAGAGGCACTAAGAGCTATTAGTTTTCCTCTTAGCACTGCTCTCATTGTGTCCTATAAGTTTGGATATGGTTTCCTTTCATTTTCATTAAATTTTAAAGTCTTCAATTTCTTTATTTCTTCCTTGGCCAATTTATCATTAAGTGGAGAGCTGTTCAGCTTCCATGTGTATGTGGGCTCTTTTTTGTTTTTGGAATGCTGAACACTTTCATCCTTGCCTCATCTCCATTCCTATGTGTCTCAGTGTCTGTGAATATACTCAAGCATGATAAATAAGTATTGACAAACAGAATCAGCAATATAACAGAGAAATTCTTGAGCAAGAGTTGTTACCCATATGGTTTGTCTTAAGCAATGGTATCTCATTCCTAAATTGTAATTTCCATCATGTCTACAATATTAGCTGTGATTTTAATTGCACTTAATTTTTATTTCATTTCAAAGAATGTCGATATGTGTTCCTTGGTTTACACTATTCTTATCTAGAACAATGATTTTTGGAGAGCTATTATTTTATAAGTTGCCTAAAAGCCTAAGAAGTTGATTTAGATATAAATAAAATATGTTGCTCTACCAGAGAACCTGAGTTCAGATCACAGCACCCATGTCAGATGTCTTAAAAGTTCACATAAATGTAACCACAGGGGTATTGTTTGCTCTTATATGTACCCGTACATGTATTACCCACCCCCCACACATACAATATTGATGTAATAAAATGCTTTTTTGAGTTTTTGTGGAATTCATTGATGTAGTTATTAATTATATATTTTTGTTTTTACAGCTAAAACAATTTCAGTATACTTTTAATAATTATTTTCAAGCACAGTGTATTGTTGGAATGCATGACTTCAAAGACATCTGAAGAGGTTGCTTGGTTCTACTGCATGCATCATGGGAATAAACTCAGATTGTAAACCTTAGCAACAAATGATTTAACTGTTGAACCAATTCGCAGACATCACATGTCTTTTAAGAATCTTAATTCATTATATGAAATGAGAGTCATAATAATTGAAAAGCTAACCATAAACTTTTTGCATTTTGCCAACCCTAAATAATTATTTTAATAATGGGTGTGGTTTGAAATATACTCAATATGAGTACTGTCATATATTCTACATCATAGGTTAACTTATCCACTACATCCTGGATTCACACCACATCTGTCTTTGAACATTCCCCTCAGAATTTTACATACTTTACAGTTTGTCATAAATTTGCAAATACTTTTGTCTTGTATATTAATCTTACACAGAACATGGATTTTGTATCTAGCAGTCTCATGACTTAGTCCAATAGACTTGACGTTATGTGTTTTTCTTTGTGGGCTTCTATATGCACATGGTTTGAATAATCATACATAGGACAGATATATTGATAGAATATGACTAATTTAATTTTTTAAAAAAATTGTGAATAAAATCTAATGTACGTGGTTTTACCATAGATTAATTATTGTAAAAATCTTGTGGTGAATTCGCTCATATTGCAGTTTTATTTCCTAAAGTATTTCTTTGTGAAAATATAATGTACACTGAATTTGCAATAAGTCAATATGTGAGTCAAGGCACAAGGGATATGTGTTTGTTTGATTTTGGCAGGATTTTGTTAATTATTCTATCTACAAATAATAAATTAAAAAGTAATAATTCTATATTTTCAATTGCCTTTTCATTGACTTCACAATCCCAGTGGGGCACAAGAGGAATATATATTTTCAGGATTTATTAAAGTAGCAAACACTCACTTGTCTCATTAGAAATTTCATTTTCAGGGCAGGGGCTGCAAACAAAACAGCAGGCTGCCATTTCCTCCTTCCAGAATCTTCTGAATCCAGGATGACAATCTGCACTGCACACAGAGGATGCCATCTGAGAAAAAAAAACACATACTGATAATAGTTTTTGCTATTTCTTTTATGTTTGTATTAGTATAATATTTCAATAAGTTTATTTTATGTATATTAAGTGATTGACATTTCACTCTGTCCATTTTTTAATGATCAGCTATGAATACTGAAAATACATTGAAGAAATGTTGGGTAAATTCTGAATCTCTAGTAATTCAGAAAAAAAGAGCTGATAGTTAACTATATCTAAAACCTACAGAGATTGCAACCTGATGTTTTTCAATTAATTATTTTCAACTTGGCACTAAGTACTGTGAACAGACAGAGGGAACTTTAATGGGGTTATTTTCTGAGCCAACACTAGCCTGTCCTCAGATCTTTGAAGCCTTTTTTCAATTGGTAAATGATATAGGAGTGTCCTTCTTACTGTGGGCAGTAGAGCCAGTAAGCAGTGTTATTTTAAGATATATTATTTAGTTCCAGTCTCTAGATATCACCATTTATCTTTCTATGACTATAAGCTATATGTTAAATTATCTCTTCCTCCTCACTTTCCTTATGGTCAAAGTTTAATTAAAGCAACTGAGAAGTAAGTTAGTATTGTTATTATTACCTTGAATAAGTTAGCCTAGCAAAGCATGAGAAACTGTATATAAAAACAGTGGATTATGCAGACATTGGTTTAATATGGTTGGAAATGATAAAATGATGTGTAGTGATCTTGAATATGAATATTTCATGAAGTCAGAATGCTCTATAGGGGCTGGGGATTTAGCTCAGTGGTAGGCGCTTACCTAGGAAGCGCAAGGCCCTGGGTTCGGTCCCCAGCTCGAAAAAAGAACAAAAAAAAAAAAAAAAAAAAAAAAAATGCTCTATAGAGGCTGCACATACTGAAAAAGGCTGGATAAAAGCTAGATTGTTTAAAGTTAATTGAAAATTTGAAAAATTCTTCTTATGTTTTGATATTGTTGAAATAGGTACTTACAATGAACTATCAATAAATTAACATGCTCAATAAAGATTAGAGTATACTTTCAGTTTTTCCCCATCATTTTCTTTAAATTTTTGTTAACACTCTGTCATATTTTAGTGACTATTAAAGTTAGAGTTAGAGTTAGAGTAAGGAAAATGGGCATACTTTTGTGCTTCATGTTAATTTACTTTAAGGTAGTGTAGTGTCTCCATATCACACATGGCAGGTTTGAACTCACAATATAGGGCAGATTATCAAGAAACAAACAGTGATTTTTATACCTCCGCCTCTAAAGTGCTTGGACAAGAACATGAGCCAACAAAACTTGCCACTGTTTCTGACTTTCAAGGATAATAATTTTATTTTCATGTACTATAGTACTGTCAACAGGTTTGTGAAATAAAATGTTGTCATATCAATGTTTTCCTTCTGTTCTATAACGTGAACTATATATAGTTCTATATATAGAACTTCCATAACATTTATTTAACTCTGAATAAATTTTGCACTTGATTAACAGCCATTTCTGAACATTTACAGAAAGTAATGTAATTCTATATTGTGTGGTATATTACATTCAATGAATCTGCATATGTTAAATCATACTTGCGTCCCTGGATTAAATTCTTGTTCTCAGAGAATGATCTTTCTGTTGCATGTTATGTTCTTTTGGTAGGTGTTTTAGTCAAGAATTATTCCATACATATCCATCAAAGGTTTTGCTCTCTAATTTCTTTTTTTCCCTTATTACACATTATAATGTTTCCTCTACTTTTATAAATGAAAGGAAAGTTCTCCACTTATATGTGATTGAGTCTCCACAGCCTCTGCAGGCAACCAAGAAATGTCTTAAAAAATAAACAAGTCTTTTTGTCATTGATTACATTTAGAAAATATTATCAAAAATATTCAACTATAACTGAATTTTTTTATTTGTCTGGTTGCTGTTATTGCTGTATTTGATGTGTTTTAATAGCCATTTCTTTGCCTGTTGTTCTAGTGCTGTCTATAGGTTCCTTTGAAATTTTGTCCATCTTACTTAAAAGTATGAAGAGGTTCTTCAAGTTTTTTTAAAACGTGATGTTTCTTTGAATATGAATTTCTGTAACTGTGTTCATTAGTGAACTTGGTAAATGTCTTCCTATGATATGGGAAAACATTTTTGGGTTAATGACAAGTGTTAGCAATTACGAATCTTATGGTTTCATTACTGTAACATTAGTCTCACTCTTATCAATTTGTGTTCCAGATGTTTAAGGTAATGGAGGAGATAACTGTATAACAACAAAAATTATATGAAGAGAATATTATTTAAATTTAAGAAAAGAGTATCAAACTGGTGAAGAAATTTTTATAGTCCTTAAATTTCAGAAAATTTTTCTGATATGAAAAAGGTATATTTTATGCATGTAGAAAATCTTCAAAGAATTAGTAAATATATGTCAAAAATGAAAAAAGAAACAAAATACAGGAACCTAGAAATTGGTTCCTGATGTGACAAAATATTTCATTTCAATATGTTATAGTGTATCCACATGAAAGTGTTTACTACTCTGTATTATAAATCAATAATTTAATACACACCTACCGTTCTACTTCCTGTAGCCAACTCAGCCATGTCTACATATAAGTGTAACTGTTGACCCTGTGGAAAATATGGGCTGAATTGTCCTATCTTCACCTTAATCCCAAGGCGTTGTGAGAAATTCCACATGTGAAAAATGTCATAGTCTTCATGCACTATTTCTCTCTGTTTCATAATCACTCTGTTCCCAAGAGGATTAGTGAAATGGGTCTTTCTCAGAAATGAGTTTAGCTAAAAGACAAGCATTTCACTATAATGTATATACCATTCCTTAAAGTCATAAATATATTCTAATTTCATAACAAAGCAATATCATTCAAAAAATGAAAAAGAAAATAACAACAAAAGCTATTGGATAAATGAAATTATCATAATATTCCAAGAAATTCAGTTCTCTCAGAGAAGACTACCAAACAAAAACAGACAAAAATACAGAAACAAAACAAGTTGGTAACACACACATAAACACACACACACACACACACACACACACACACACTTACACACACAGAGACGCAGGTCTTTTCTGAGGCACATATAAAATACACCCGTAAACTTATTTCCATAGAAATATACATATATGTTGACACAATATGTAAAAATACAGGCACAAAGAGACATACATATGCACTCAACTAAAAACATAGATATGAAATCACACAAAATACATACACTGACACCCCCCCACATGTACATGCACATATCTACACACACTGACACAGTCACAGAACAGCTTGACAGCAACATACAAGGAGAGGCATAAATATATGTTCCAGCCCAAAATGGTACTGACACACAAAGAATTTTTTACTCACTCATAATAACAAAAAGGCAGGCAAAGCCCAAGATAGCCACAAAGAAATAGGCAGACACGTAACAGTAAAGCAGATACAAATATGTGTAAGCACATTCAAAACATTACAAAATACATTCAGTGGCACACAAAGACACATTCTCTGGCAAAAACACACAAAAAAAACCCCACACACATACAAAACCACACTTATAGAAAGGAATTAATACGTAGAAAAATAGTTATTCACTTCCATAGTCATACAGAGAGATAAACATGTATGTACAAAGCAAAACATATAAACACAGATACACAGAAAGAATAAAAATATAACTATACATGGTAACAAAGATGCACTCAAACATATGAACAAATTTTATAGATGGAACTGAATATTAACACTTCCATTAAATTACTTTCAGAATACCAAGTAAGTTACCCAGAACCAACACTGGGGTAGAATCCCTGGAGGACCCTAATGAAAACCATTCCTTAAAAATATTTCCATATAATTGATGACTATAAATAAAAACTCATCTCATCATGGAGAAAATTTATGAGGACGAACTGTTTATATCAAATATTGGAAGGGGTATGCTGATGGAAATTCGAGTCCTCTGTATGAAACCCAAAATTTCAATTGATAAACTGTGCCCTTTATTTTCATTCACATTTATAACAGTCATGAGATTTTCCTTTTCTTTAGAAAAAAGGTTCAGAAACCAATCTATTTTGGAAAATATTTCCTATTTCAATATGTGTGGGCATCTGAAAGATTCTAAATGTCTAGGTAATGGAAGATATCAAACATCGTCCATTAGAAGAAACTCTACAGATCCTTCCAGTCTCCATCTGCACCCAGAGCTAAGGCTCTCCCACAGCCTCCAGAACAAATCCTGCCCAGAGAGAGTGGGTATCCCAGGAGTGATCTCACTCTTAAACCCACAGGTGAGTCCCCACTTTAGCTCCAATAACTGTTCAAAGAGGGACCTTCCAGGAGCATCAAGACACATGAACATCCCTGCCATTTGGGACAGGACCTTGCTGGCCTGCATATGTGCCCAAAGATAAGGCTGTCCCACTGCCCTCTGAACCCAAATTCTGACCAGAGAGAGCTGGTCTCCCAGGAGTGCTTTCACTCCTAAGAACACAAGCTCACAGACCCACAGGAGGGAAAATCCCCAGTCAGAGATAGCAAGATCAACTAACATCAGAGATTACTAGAAGGTAAGAGGTCAGTGCAAGGAATGAAGCAACAGAAACCAAAGCTACTTGGTATCATCAGGACCCAGTTCTCCCACAAGAGCAAGTCCTGGATACCCCAACATAAGGGAAAAACAAGATTCTTATTTAAAATCACAGTTTATGATGATGATAGAGGACTTTAAGAAGAACATAAAGAACTCCCTTAAAGAAATACAGGAGAATACAGGTAGAAGCCCTTAAAGGGAATACACATCCAACGGGTGAAGGAATTAAACAAAACCTTACAGGATCTAAAAATGGAAATAGAAACAATAAAGAAATCACGAAGACAATCCTGAAGAAAGAAAACCTAGGAAAGAGATCAGGAATCTTAGATGGAAGCATCAACAACAGAATACAAGAGATAAAAGAGAGAATCTCAGGGGCAGAAGATACCATAGAAAACATTGGCACAGTAGTCAAAGATAATGCAAAATACAAACAGCTCCTAATGTAGAAATCCAAGTAATCCAGGACAGAATGAGAAGATCAAACCTAAGAATAATAGGTATAGAAGAGAGTAAAGACTCCCAACTTAAAGGACCAGTAAATATATTCGACAAAATTTGTAGAAGAAAACTTCCCTAACCTGAAGAAGAGATGCACATTAACATACAAGACACCTACAGAACTCCAAATAGATTGGACTGGAAAAGAAATTTCAACCATCACATAATAGTTAAAACACCAAATGCAAAAACAAGTAAAAATTACTGAAAGTAGTAAGAGAAAATGGTCAAGTAACATATAAAAGCAGACCTGTCAGAATTACACCAGACTTCTCAACAGTGAGAAAAAACAAAGAAGATCCTGGGCAGATGTCAGACAGACCCTAAGAAAACACAAATGCCAGCCCAGGCTACTATATCCAGTTATATTCTCAATTAACGTAGATGGAGAAACCAAGATATTCCATGACAAACTCGAATTTACACAAGATCTTTCCACGAATCCAGCCCTACAAAGGAAAATAGATGAAAAACTCCAGAAAAAGGGAGGAAATTACATATTAGAAAAAGCTAGGAAGTAATTGTCTTTCAAAAAACCCAAAAAAAGATAGCAGCCACAGAAACATAGTTACATCAAATAACAAAAATAACACAAAGCAACAGCCAGTATTCCTTAATATCTCTTAACATCATTGGACTTAATTCCCCAGCAAAAAGACCTAGACTAAGAGAATGGATATATAAAAAAGATCCAGCATTTTGATGCATACAGGAACCATACCTCAGAATTGAATATGTAAAGACAGACATTACCTCAGAATACTAGGCTGGGAAATTTTTTCCAAGCAAATGTTCCCATGGAACAAGCTGGAGTAACCATTCTAATATTGAACAAAATCGACTTTCAAGCAAAAGTTATCAGAAAAATTAAGGAAGGACATTTCATACTCATCAATGGAAAGATCTACCAAGACAAACTCTCTATTCTGAACACCTATGTTCTAAATGCAAATGAACCCACATTCATTAAAGAAAAATTACTAAAGCTGAAAGCATACATTGTACTACACACAATAATAGTGGGAGACTTCAATTCCCCACTCTCATTAATGGAAATAACATGGAAACAGAGACACAGAGAAATTATGAACCAAATGGATTTAACAGATATTTATAGAACACTTGATCCAAAAACAGAAGAATATTCATTCTTCTCAGAACCAGATGGTCCTTTCTAAAATTGACCATATAATTGGTCACAAAACAAGTACAAGAAGATTGAAATAATATGCATCCTATTGGATCACCATGGGCTAAGGCTGGTGTTCAAAAATAACAACAATGAAAAAAATCTCACATAAACATGGAAGCTGTACAATGCCATACTCAAGAATAACTTGGTTAAGGAAGGAATAAAGTAATTAAAGACTCTTAAGAATTCAATGAAAATAAAGCACAACATACCCAAACTTATGTGACACTATAAAAGCAGTACTAGGAGGAATACTCATAGCTCTGAATATTTCCAAGAAGAAACCAGAGAGTGCATATCCTAGCAGATCGACAGCATACATTAAAGATCTAGAATAAAAAGAAGCATAAACACCCAAGAGGAAAAGATGGCAGGAAATAATCAAACACATGGCTGAAATCAAACAAGTAGAAACAAGGAGAACTATATAAAGAGTCAACAAGACAAGGAATCTGTTCTTTGAGAAAATCAGCAAGATAGATAAACCCTTAGCCAGACAGAGGGCACAGAGGCAGTATCCAAATTAAAATCAGAAATGAAAAGAAAGACATAACAGAAACTGAAGAAATAAAAAAAAATCAGATCTTACTGCAAAAGCCTATACTCAACAAAACTAGAAAATCTGAATGAGATAGACAATGTAAGACAATGCCAGGATGTTGATGTGAGAGTGGGTGGGTGGTAGTAAGAGCATCCTCATAGAAGCAAGGGAAGGGTGTTCAAAGTTGGGGGAAATGAAAATATGTAAAATATCCAATAAAAATAAAGAAGAAACTCTACCTTCAAGCAGTGAGTATTTTCTCCTTTCCCATTGTTTATTGCCTGATTTTCAACTTCTTGCAGATTCTTCTCATGGAGTGCATGAGCAATGGCATACACAGCATTGTATATGTTGTGACTATAATCACTAAATGACATGTCAAATTTCTGTTCCATTAGCCATTCCAGTGAGATATTGGATAAATAGTTTCTCAGTATTTTACAGTTAGATGCTGAGGCTTCATAGTTAAAATATTTCCACTCTGGCATTACTAGATATAAATCTGTGCTTCTGAGATGGTACTGTGTCTGTACAAAATTTTTAAAGCCAGAAATCTCACCATAGTGGTGTAGAAATGTAAGGGTTCCATAGAATGTGCCATGAGTTAAGTCTCTCTTGCTGGTAGGGAAATCAAATTGTTTTGTGGTGACCCATATTCTCTGTTTAACTGGAGATGACCACATTGTGAAGCTTAATTCAATAATACTGTTTGTTTCCCCATAAATGATAATAACATTTGTGGATGACATCACAAAGTTGTAGTACATTTCAGTTTTATGATAGTATGAAACATCACTGACTGATATCATGTTCACAAAGGCAAAGCAAATGTCCTTGGTTTGGCTCTCTTTTTTCAACTCTGAGAGAAATTGATTGCCTTGATCATCATCTGAGATAAATAGCCCAACCCAGTTCCACTTGAAGTAAAGTAAGAAGGAGACCATTGCCAATGCTAGTGATGAGTCCTTTGGGCCCATCTGATAGAGATATGGATATTGTTCATTATCACTGAAGATGGAGTAGAAAGGTCCATAGGAAAGCTGAAGGAACTGTAACACACAGAGCATGAGGAAAAGTACATTAAAAAAAACTTGTAATCAACTTTGCCTGCAAACATTTTATTACCTATGACTTTTCCTCTCACCTCTGATTCAAATGAGCAAATGTGGGAGCCAGGAATAGCTGTTTGACAAAGATGAAATAAAATGTATTCACATGTTATAATGACTTCCGTTCTGTCTTTCAGTTTTAGTCTTAATATTTTTGTTTTCAATGTTTTTAGGGATTTTAATATACTTACAACTTGTGGATATTTGACTAATAATATTTTTAAAAAAAGGCATTCATGACCTAATCCAGAAATACTTCTATGATTTGACAGGAAATTCCTATACTTAATACTGCTTTAGCATTCAGAAATATATATATCTTGAACTACTTGAAGCTATTCCTTGTATACTAGGGGTTATGACTCATGTAAAGATACCAGAGATCAACTTTTTAGGAAAAGGCTCCAAAATACTCTGGGAATATATACCTCTGTGCTTCCCCAGGAAAGTGTTAATCAGAAAAAGTAAATTTAAAAATATAAGCAAGATTTGGCAGTATAAAATGTTAGCACCAGATTATGTTTAAAAATTCATAATACTAAATACCTAGGCAATTATTGTGCAAAATATATAGGACTCATAAGTTGTACCTCTTGAAGAAAATATACAGAAACAAAGTTAGATTGTATGGAAGTATCTCCTTCATACAAAGTGTCTTATACTGGTAGAAAAATAATCATATTGAAAAATATGAAAGAACAAGTAATCAGAACCTCGTAATCCCTCTTTGTTAGAAAAGTGCACTTGTGAAGATCCCCTCTTGTATTTTAGTCAAGGAATCAAAAGGAAAACAAGATAAGATATATGTATAAGTTCCACAAAATTATGACATAATCATTATATTATTAAAGAAAATGACTTATAATAACTATAGCAGTATGTTGCTAAAATTTTTGCTGCAGGATCTAATGGCAATTGGCACACTGACTCTATCGTTGGTCATACACTTACTGGTAGTAAAATGGCTAACTCCACAGACTGGATTGGAGGCTTTCTTTCTGTCTAATGCCACTGAAATATCACAAGCTGCCAGACTAAGAATGGTCTGTCATACCTTTGCAAAAAATACTCCAGATATTTAAAATTGGGTTATAGAGAAAAATGTTTGTAAAATATTATTCTGTTCCATCACAGTTCATCACTGATGACTAAACACCTCCATGATTGTAAATGATAGCTCTTTTATTTCACAGTTTACCAATGATAATCCAATTTTTTTTTTTTTGGAGCCGGGGACCGAACCCAGGGCCTTGTGCTTTCTAGGCAAGTGCTCTACCACTGAGCTAAATCCCCAACCCCTGATAATCCAAATTTATGACCAAGATGAAAATAAAACATATCTGAGGACAAAAATAATATTTTCTATGATGTGGAACAACATGAATTAGTCTATGCTTACTGAGATTTTTATAAAGAAACACACTGATTGTCAGTTATTCAAGGCTTCAAGATTCTCTCTACCACCATGCCAGACTCAATTCTTCATAACCTCCTTCCTCTATTCCTCCATTCTGGAAACTTCTGGTGATGGCTCCTAGAAGAAGGCCTATCATATCTTTGATTAGTAAGTGCCCTGGAACTACATAGATTGACAGAAGCATAAGTCCAATCTCATTCATTAACTTTCTTTATATCTATCAAAGTCCCCCAGAGAGACATGGTGTTAAGAATTCCTGGACTATAACAACTCACATGTGGAGAAAAGTAGACATACACGAATATCCAGAGATATAAAGATGGGCTCCAGTGTGGTCCTGTAAGCAGAACCAAACACATAATCTCTTCATTACAGAAATAATTAGGGAAAGGCTGATGATTATTTGGGTAAAATAAATCGGGTGGAATTGTTGGTGTTTGTCCATCACAATGGCCCAAATTGTATTTTATAATCAGAGACATATTTGGTAAAAGATCAGGATTACTGTTGATTTCATCCACTGCAAAGGCCAATGCCAAAGCAAATTTGTGGTTTGTAGTTGTTTTTCTGTAAAAGAGTACAGTGTTTACTATGGACAGATGTCTATACATAATCATTTGTATTTAATAGAAGCACTATTCTATAATGGAAATTTCTGCTTCTGACATAATTTGATGGAACCAAATGACTTTGTTGTGAGGTTGGATTGACATGAGAACCTGGAAAATACCAAACACTTTAAAAATTCATGACTATGTCTCCCATAAATAAGGTATGGTGTTGCTCTCATCCACAGAGAGCATTTCTATGTCTGTTTTTGAGTGCTTGATCAGAAGATAAAGAGAAAACTACATATATTGGCAAAGCAGTAATTTTAATCATGTCTTCATTTTGAAATTATTGAGCAATATAAAAATGCATGGGAGTCATTGAGTTCATGATTTTTTGGGAAGTTAACTTAATTATTAAGGAAGTGTAAACATGATTTATCAGTGCATAGTCGTCTTTTTGAAGCAACATTTGGTTCCTGTACTAACAATCACTTATATTTAGTGGCCAATATTCTTAACATTTCCCCTCATATCTATTCTCATCTTGTTAATTTTTTCTTTCAATCTTTTGCTGGAGGAAAATCTTTTTTAAAGATTTATTTTTAAATGAATTCAAATATCCAATATTAATTTGGTAAATGATACATGTCTATACATATATTTGTATTATTTGAAAGATTCATTTAGGTTATAAGAGGGCTTCCAAATCACTTATAAAATTTGATGTAGACTACCCTATTCTTAAATGTGCAGGTATATATTGTGCTTCTCATCTTTAAAGACTTAATTTTTATTCAACTTTTGCTTTACAAAGAATGTGATATATTTCTCAGCACTTCTTATCATTATAAATTAGTTTCTAGGAAACATCTTTGATCCTTTACAGTTACACAAAAATAATACTAGCATCCCACTGGGAACTAGGAAAATAAGGAAACTGCAGTGATATTTGTGTGTGCCAGTATTATATGTTTATACAAGACATTTTTGGTGTACACAGTCTAGAATATTCTCATTTTTGTAATAAAAGTGGGTCACAGAACAGTGGGACTAGAATAATACCATATTGTATTTATGTTTATATAAAGAATATTATCTCCTGTCTAATTCTTGCCATTTTACAAAATCTGATCAATAAACACTAACATACTCATATAGTTAATGATTAAATTTGAGGTAAATACAATCAGGTTTTAATCAAACATTGTACCCCTATGATATTTACATTCTATACTCTATAAAGTAGGACATATTATACTATTCTTTATTTATTTTTTTTAAGGGTTTTTTATTTCTCATTTGAAACTTTTTTTTTCTTTGTGTTTACTGTATTTTTTTTTTATTAACTTGAGTATTTCTTATGTACATTTCAAGTGTTATTCCCTTTCCCGGTTTCCAGGCAAACATCCCCTTTCCCCCCCTCCTTATGGGTTTCCCACCCCACCCACCCCCATTGCACACACTCCCCACAGTCTAGTTCACACACAAATTCAGTCTTAGCAGGACCCAGGGCTCCTTCCACTGGGAACTTAGGGATATTCATTGCTACCTATGAGGTCAAGTCCAGGGTCAGTCCATGATAGTTTTGTAGTGGCTTAGTCCTGGAAGCTCTGGTTGCTTGGCATTGTTTATAAAGCCCCTTCAAGCATTTTCTCTGATTCCTTCAACGGGGGTCCTGTTCTCAGTTCAGTGGTTTGCTGCTAGAATATACCTCTGTTTTATAGTGTAAAGGCTGGGCCTCAGGAGCGATCTACATCCGACCTGTCGAATAATTCTTTGCTTCATCCATCTTGTCTTTAATTGGGTTTGTATAAAGGGCCAATATTGAATGGGTGTTCCAGTCTCTGTTTTAATTCTTTGCCTCTCTTGCAAAATTCTTGATCCTTTTAAAGAAGGATAAGCCTTCACATTTTGATCATCCGTCTTGAGTTTCATTTGTTCTAGGCAACTAGGGTAATTCAAGCATTTGGGCTAATAGCCACTTATCAGTGAGTGCATACCATGTATGTCTTTCTGTGATTGGGTTAGCTCACTCAGGATATACTATTCTTTATTACCACACACAAAAAACTCAAAACTTTTACTAATACACAAAAGAAATTTGAGATTAAGTGTTGTACAATGCTCAAACTACTTTCTACAGATAAACTTTAGGAAACATCAGTTACTTAACCTGTCTAGAAGTAAAAGGGCTGTTTTAAAACACCTACCAGCAATCCCCAAAATTCATATTGCTATCATATTGGTAACATTTGCATCTATATTTACTAAAATTATGGGAAAAGGTCTACAAGATATAAATATCACAAAATGGTCAGAGTTTAATCAACTTAGACATTAAAAAGGAAAACATGTTTTTTAAATACTGACAAAAATAATAGACAACTCCTGTACCATTGTTCTTCAATATTCTGACTATTCTACATAACAACTCTCACCCATGCCAGTGACAAGGTACATAGACAGTCACTACTGCTATTGATAGTCTCACCAATCAAAGAATGTAAACATATCATTTGATTCCATATGTTTAAATAATGTTTTTCTCTAAAAAGTGCCAAACTGAACTTTATAAAACATAAAAGCCAGTGATTGTACATGAACAGTGTAAAGTATGAATTCACATACTTTTGGATATTATCTTTTAAAACACTTGGATGTCTTGACCTCTAATGGCCTAAATATTCCTTGCTCATATACATACAAAAATATCTATCTAAGCATTCATAGGAAGTATGAATTTCTCAGTGTAAAGATATTCTCATTGCAAACTTGATGAAGTTTAGAAGGCAAGAAGTGACTGCATGCAATGATTTTGAGAGAGTAAGTTTGTGTGTATATAAGTTCTTGACTACTATGTGTAGTGTTACTGGAACCAGCATATGGTTTTAGAGCAGCACACTGATAGCAGGACTGTCAGCAAAGTTTATGACCATTTATTTGCATGTACTTGAGATAAAACACAATGAAATATTATGGGATCAAATGCAATAAGTCATCACTGTCTAGAGTGCAATATAAATTGTATTTATATTGGAGGCTTTATGTGAAGGGTCAATGTAGATACTCTTTTATTTCTCAGCTTCCAGGCTTTATGTAAGAAGCCACCTGGAAGAAAAACAGTCTTCACTGGATTAATTAAAAGGAGAAAATAGGATTGAATTTGTAAAAGAATCAATGTTGTTTCTCGGTGTTCAGACTTAGCAACAGGACAGAAGACTCAAGGATTTGCCTAATCTTCATCCTCAGAGCACTTAACAAATACTCAAGTTGTCATTTACATGGAAAATACAAATGCACTTACAAGACATTCAGAGTCTGGTTGAAATAATCTTTGTCCATAGGCTTCTGAACTGTTCCGAGGATGAAGGAACAAGTCATCCCAAGGGCTTCATCCTTGACTTCATTCAAATTTATTCTCCAAAAGCATCTGGGATCCTTGAAATTTGCCAGGAGAAATGGAATGTTGAGAAGGAAGAATACTACCATCAAAATGAGCATGTTTTTCCTGCCTTAAACCCTGACAGAGTGGATTGTGAAGTGCCATGCATATATCAGCACATCAAATTTGTACCAACTTTTATTTCACTGGGCAAAGGAGAGGTTTGTTGTCTAATCATGATTCATTGGATTGTTTTTTTTTTTTTTATTTTTGGTTTTTTATTTTTCAGATTGTTCCTGAGCTCTGGAGGAAACTTAAACATTTTTCCCCTGGAGCCCTGCCACAGGTGTCCACAGCACATATAATAAAAACAGGTAGGTAAATACTTTGGAGGATAATTTATTCTCAGGTTCCATGATATCCCTCATGTTTAGGAGCACCTGGAAAAAAAAAGTCCTTGTGTTCAAATTTGGTTCTTGGAAATTTTAAACAACATGATTATGTGAGCACAATTTGAAATGATGTTACTGGATTTTATTAGACGTTTCACAGTGAGACACCCAGTAATACAACGATTGGAGCTACTAGGGAAACACAAGACATTGTATTACAAAGTCCAAGTCAGAGAAAGGCAGTCTCATGTATATACTCACTGAGATCCACAGATCATGCACAGTATGAACTATATCACAGCAGTGATATGAACAGACTATCTAAACAAAGCCTGTGCTTCCATTGTCTTGAGAATCAAGAAACAGACCAAATCAGAAACATATTTAATCCAGTTCTATCCAAAATTATACAGTTCTTCACAGATCCACACTTAATTTCTATGACAAAGATTGAGTTTTAAAGGTTCAACAAGATCCAGAGACAGTGCCATGCTGTGTGCTTTCTTTCTTTCTTTTTCTCTCTTTTTATTGGTTATTTTATTTATTTACATCTCACATTTTATGATTCTTCCCAGTTTCTTCCATCACAAACAAAACAATCGGTTCCTCCATGTGTTCTCTTTGGTTGGCTGTTTAGTCCACAGGAGCTCGGGGGGGGGGTCTGGTTGGTTGATATCACTGTCCCTCCACCCTCCCCATGCCTCTATGAGGGTACACCCCTATCCACCTACCCACTCCTGCTCAGCACCCTATCATTCCCCTACCCTGGGTCATCAAGCCTCTATAATACCAAGCAGCACCCCTTCCTGTGATGCTAGATAAGAAAGACTTCTGCTACATATCCAGCTGGAACCGTGAGTCCCTGTGTGTGCTCTCTGGTTGGTGGTTCAGTTGCTGGAACTCTACCTTTCAAACAATCAATAATAATGTGAAAGGTGTCTTAATATTTGAATTCCAAATGATCATCTTCCTCCCTGACCCTCAGATTTTTTCAATTTAATAATATGGCTGACCCAAATATTCTACATTAACTTTGTTTTTCTCATTTTACACTACAGTAGTGGGGGTGAGGAAGTGTTGTTTAGAAATATCTTCTTAGTATCTTAGAATTAAATAGTGACTGTGAAGCAGCACTGTGTTCTAATGTGTAAACTTTGATTATAAAATCTTTCTACCCATCTATTTTTGCTAGCATTCTAGAATCAACACTGACCATTGGAGAGTTTCTTGAAGATTATACACTCATGAACCTCTTTCAGTGGATTTGGACTGTAAGAAAGCAGAGCATATGTAGGCAACTCATTGGTTTGGATTATGATATGCCCCATTATGTTTTTTAATGACACATATAATTTTAGTGTTTTGCACTGGATATTGCTGAACACTTAAAAGTCAATGTTTTTCATATACATGATTTCTGTTTGTCATAGGCTGTCCTAGAGTGCTGAGACTTGTATCTACAGAAATGTGAATAAAGAATTCTTTCATAAGAATATAAAGTTGTCTTTCAAGAGTGAGGGATGGGACCACCAATCCATGTCAAAAATTTTAACCCAGAATTGCTCCCATCTAAAGGAAATACAGGAACAAAGAATGGAGGAGAGAGGGAAGAAAAGGCCATCCAGAAACTGCCCCTCCTGGGAATTCTTGTCATAGGCAGTTACTATTGCTTTTTCCTAGAAGTACTTGCTGACAAGAGCCTAATCTAGCTGTCCCTTGAGAGGCTGTGTCAGTGCTCGACCAATACATGTGTGAATGTTTGCAGCCAACCATCAGACAGAACACAGGGACCCCAATGGAGGAGTTAGGGGAAGGAGGAAGGAGCTGAAGGGGTTTGCAACTCCATAGGAAGAACAATGATATCAACCAACCAGACAGCCCAGAGCTCCCATAGACTAAACAGCCAACCAGAGTGCACATGGAGGGACCAATTGCTTTGTCTGCATATGTAGTGAAAGATAACCTTATCTACAACCAGTGGGAGGGGAGGATCTTGGTCTTGTGAAGGCTCAATGCCCCAGTATAGGAGAATGCTAGGGCTGCGAGGCAGTAGTGGGTAAGTGGGTGGGGGCATACCATCATTGAAGCAATAGGGAGGGGGAATGGTATAGGGGTTTGTCGAGGGGAAACCTGGGAGAGGGATAACATTGGAACTTAAATAAATAAAATAACCAAAAAAAGTGCAAATGAAATTTCCAGTAGTCCAGATTTAGTATCCATGGTTTTGTCGTTAATAATTATTATTTCTTTTAATTTGGGTTTCATTATGGCACACTGACACAAATGTAGCATGTACTTTGCTGGTATCAGCACCTCCATCACCATTACCTGTTGCTGACCTTGCTAGTAACTCGTTTCTCAGTTCAATCAACCTTCTTTTCCTTTCATGACATTCTGTGTGCATGCTCAATTTCCAAATTAAGAATGATATTTTCATCTTTATTTTTTTACCAGCATCAAACTATGCCAATTCTTAATTGCTTCATGCCTTTCCAGTTTTCAAATAATAACGCTCCTACTTTCTTTTTGCAATGATGTGCAAAGACACACATACATGCACACACACACAGCACGCGCGCGTGCACACACACACACACACACACACTGATAAAAAGACACACATACTGTTACCCAGACTCAGGAAAGACTCAGTTTCTTCAGTCAGTCTTCAGTTTGAAATGATGACTTCCTGTTCTATCCTCAATTTTTGTTAAAAAGATCATATAATTTTTGAAGGTTGGAGAAAAGTTTCTTATATATATGTAAACATCCTATGTCAGCCATCTAAATAATAATATGTCTAGGAGAACGGTGGAGCCAGAAATCTTATTTGTTTAAATTTCATCCATTTTCAAACATTTCTGCATTATATAAAGTCTATTTATATAAACATTTATAAGATTGCTTTATGAGTATTATTCTAAATATTTATATTAAAAGCATGGATATTCATTGAATTACACTGTTAAAGTTCTGAGAATGCAGTTTAAATGGTAATAATCAATATACATTATTTGAAAGTTAAATAACTAAACTTTATATAATATGTTATCTTTTTAAAATTTTTTTTATCTTTATTAACTTGAGTACTTCTTATTTACATTTCAATTGTTATTCCCTTTCCCAATTTCTGGGCCAACATCCCCTTAAGCCCTCCCCCTCCCCTTCTATATTTGTGTTCCCCTCCCCATCCTCCACCCATTACCGCCCCCCCAACAATCACGATCACTGGGGTTCAGTCTTAGCAGGACCAAGGGCTTCCCCATCCACTGGTGCTCTTACTAGGCTATTCATTGCTACATATGAGGTTGGAGCCCAGGATCAGTCCATGTATAGTCTTTGGGTAGTGCCTTAGTCCCTGGAAACCCTGATTGGTTGGCATTGTTGTTCATAAGGGGACTCGAGCCCCTTCAAGCTCTTTCAGCCCTTTCTTCAACAGGAATGGGATTCCTTCAACAGGGGTCCCATTCTCAGTTCAGTGGTTTGCTGCTGGCATTTGTCTATGTATTTGCCATATCCTGGCCTTGTCTCCCAGGAGAGATCTACATCTGGTTCCTGTCAGCCTGCACTTCTTGCTTCATCCATCTTGTCTAATTGGGTGGCTGTATATGTATGGGCCACGTGTGGGGCAGCTCTGAATGGGTGTTCCTTCTGCCTCTGTTTTAAACTTTGCTTCCCAATTCCCTGCCAAGGGTATTCTTGTTCCCCATTTAAAGAAGGAGTGAAGCATTCACATTTTGGTAATCCCTCTTGAGTTTCATGTGTTCTATGCATCTAGGGCAATTCAAGCATTTGGGTTAATAGCCACTTATCAATGAGTGCATACCATGTGTGTTTTTCTGTGATTGGGTTACCTCACTCAGGATGATATTTTACAGTTCCATCCATTTGCCTATGAATTTTATAAAGTCATTGTTTTTGATAGCTGAGTAATATTCCATTGTGTAGATGTACCACATTTTCTGTATCCATTCCTCTGTTGAAGGGCATCTGGGTTCTTTCCAGCTCCTGGCTATTATAAATAAGGCTGCTATGAACATAGTGGAGCACGTGTCTTTGTTATATGTTTGGGCATCTTGTGGGTATATGCCCAAGAGAGGTATAGCTGGGTCCTCAGGTAGTTCAATTTCCAGTTTTCTGCGTTACCTCCAGACTGATTTCCAGAATGGTTGTAGCAGTCTGCAATCCCACCAACAATGGAGGAGTGTTCCTCTTTCTCCACATCCTTGCCAGCATTTGCTGTCACCTGAGTTTTTGATCTTAGCTATTCTCACTGGTGTGAGGTGAAATCTCAGGGTTGTTTTGATTTGCATTTCCCTTATGACTAAAGATGTTGAACATTTCTTTAGGTGTTTCTCAGCCATTCGGCATTCCTCAGCTGTGAATTCTTTGTTTAGCACTGAACTCCATTTTTTAATAGGGTTATTTGTCTCCCTGTGGTCTAACTTCTTGATTTCTTTGTATATTTTGGATATAAGCCCTCTGTCTGTTGTAGGATTGGTAAAGATCTTTTCCCAATCTGTTGGTTGTCGTTTTGTCCTAACCACAGTGTCCTTTGCCTTACAGAAGCTTTGCAGTTTTATGAGATCCCATTTGTCGATTCTTGATCTTAGAGCATAAGCCATTGGTGTTTGGTTCAGGAAATTTTCTCCAGTGCCCATGTGTTCGAGATGCTTCCTCACTTTTTCTTCTATTAGTTTGAGTGTATCTGGTTTGATGTGGAGGTCCTTGATCCACTTGGACTTAAGCACTGTACAGGGTGATAAGCATGGATTGATCTGCATTCTTCTACATGTTGACCTCCAGTTGAAGCTGAAAATGCTATCTTTTTTCCATGGATGGTTTTGGCTCCTTTGTCAAAAATCAAGTGACCATAAGTGTGTGGGTTCATTTCTGGGTCTTCAATTCTATTCCACTAGTCTATCTGTCTGTCTCTGTACCAATACCATACAGATTTTTTATCACTATTGCTCTGTAATACTGCTTGAGTTCAGGGATAGTGATTCCCCTTGAAGTCCTTTTATTGTTGAGGATAGTTTTAGCTATCCTGGGTTTTTTGTTATTCCAGATGAATTTGCAAGTTGTTCTGTCTAACTCTCTGAAGAATTGGATTGGTATTTTGATGGGGATTGCATTGAATCTGTAGATCACTTTAGGTAAAATGGCCATTTTTACTATATTAATCCTGCCAATCCATGAGCATGGGAGATCCTTCCATCTTCTGAGGTCTTCTTCAATTTCTTTCTTCAGAGACTTGAAGTTCTTATTGTATAGATCTTTTACTTGCTTTGTTAAAGTCACACCGAGGTACTTTATATTATTTGGGACTATTATGAATGGTTTCATTTCCCTAATTTCTTTCTCGGCTTGTTTCTCTTTTGTGTAGAGGAAGGCTACTGATTTATTTGAGTTAATTTTACACCCAGCCACTTTGCTGAAAATGTTTGTCAGCTTTAGTAGTTCTCTGGTGGAACTTTTGGGATCACTTAAATATACTATCATATCATCTGCAAATAGTGATATTTTGACTTCTTCTTTTCCAATCTGTATCCCCTTGATCTCCTTTTGTTGTCTGATTGCTCTGGCTAGAACTTCAAGAACTATATTGAATAAGTAGGGAGAGAGTGGGCAGCCTTGTCTAGTCCCTGATTTTAGTGGGATTGCTTCAAGTTTTTCTCCATTTAGTTCAAAGTTAGCGACTGGTTTGCTCTATATGGCTTTTACTATGTCTAGGTATGGGCCTTGAATTCCTATTCTTTCCAGGACTTTTATCATGAAGGAATGTTGAATTTTGTCAAATGCTTTCTCAGCATCTAATGAAATGATCATGTGGTTTTGTTCTTTCAGTTTGTTTATGTAATGGATCATGTTGATGGTTTTCCATATATTAAACCATCCCTGCATGCCTGGGATGAAGCCTACTTGATCATGGTGGATGATTGTTTTGATGTGTTCTTGGATTGGTTTGCCAAATTTTTTTTTATTAACTTGAGTATTTCTTATATACATTTCGAGTGTTATTCCATTTCCCTGTTTCTGGGCAACCATCCCTTCCTCCCCCTTCCTTATGGGTGTTCCTCCCCACCCCCCCCATTGCCGCCCTCCCCCGACAGTCTAGTTCACTTGGGGTTCAGTCTTAGCAGGACCCAGGGCTTCCCCTTCCACTGGTGCTCTTACTAGGATATTCATTGCTACCTATGAGGTCAGAGTCCAGGGTCAGTCCATGTATAGTCTTCAGGTAGTGGCTTAGTCCCTGGAAGCTCTGTTTGCTTGGCATTGTTGTACATATGGGGTCTCGAGCCCCTTCAAGCTCTTCCAGTTCTTTCTCTGATTCCTTCAACGGGGGTCCCGTTCTCAGTTCAGTGGTTTGCTGCTGGCATTCGCCTCTGTATTTGCTGTATTCTGGCTGTGTCTCTCAGGATCGATCTACATCCGGTTCCTGTCGGTCTGCACTTCTTTGCTTCATCCATCTTGTCTAATTGGGTGGCTGTATATGTATGGGCCACATGTGGGGCAGGCTCTGAATGGGTGTTCCTTCAGTCTCTGTTTTAATCTTTGCCTCTCTCTTCCCTGCCAAGGGTGTTCTTGTTCCCCTTTTAAAGAAGGAGTGAAGCATTCACATTTTGATCATCCGTCTTGAGTTTCATTTGTTCTAGGCATCTAGGGTAATTCAAGCATTTGGGCTAATAGCCACTTATCAGTGAATGCATACCATGTATGTCTTTCTGTGATTGGGTTAGCTCACTCAGGATGATATTTTCCAGTTCCAACCATTTGCCTACGAATTTCATAAATTCGTTGTTTTTGATAGCTGAGTAATATTCCATTGTGTAGATGTACCACATTTTCTGTATCCATTCCTCTGTTGAAGGGCATCTGGGTTCTTTCCAGCTTCTGGCTATTATAAATAAGGCTGCGATGAACATAGTGGAGCACGTGTCTTTTTTATATGTTGGGGCATCTTTTGGGTATATGCCCAAGAGAGGTATAGCTGGATCCTCAGGTTTGCCAGAATTTTATGGAGTAGTTTTGCGTCGATATTCATAAGGGAAATTGGTCTGAAGTTCTCTTTTTTGTTGGGTCTTTGTGTGGTTTAGGTATAAGAGTAATTGTGGCTTCATAGAAGGAATTCCGTCGTGCTACATCTGTTTCAATTTTGTGGAATAGTTTGGATAGTATTGGTATGAGGTCTTATATGAAGGTCTGATAGAATTCTGCATGAAACCCGTATGGACCTGGGCTCTTTTTGGTTGGGAGAACTTTAATGACTGCTTCTATTTCGTTAGGAGTTATGGGGTTGTTTAAATGGTTTATCTGTTCCTGATTTTACTTCGGTACCTGGTATCAGTCTTGGAAATTGTCCATTTCCTGCAGATTTTCAAGTTTTGTTGAATATAGGCTTTTGTAGTAGGACATGATGATTTTTTTTGAATTTCCTCTGAATCTGTAGTTATGTCTCCCTTTTCATTTCTGATTTTGTTAATTTGGACACACTCTCTGTGTCCTCTCATTAGTCTGGGTAAGGGTTTATCTATCTTGTTGATTTTCTCAAAGAAACAACTTTTGGTTCTGTTGATTCTTTCTATGGTCTTTTTTGTTTCTACTTGGTTGATTTCAGCTCTGAGTTGGATTATTTTCTGCCTCCTACTCAATCCTGGGTGTATTTTCTTCTTTTTGTTCTAGAGCTTTTAGGTGTGCTGTCAAGCTGCTGACATATGCTCTCTCCTGTTTCTTTCTGCAGGCACTCAGAGCTATGTGTTTTCCTCTTAGCACCACTCTCCTTGTGTCCCATAAGTTTGGGTATGTTTTATCTTCATTTTCATTAAATTCTAAGAAGTGTTTAATTTCTTTCTTTATTTCTTCCTTGACAAAGTTGTCATAGAGTAGAGCATTGTTCAACTTCCAAGTATATGTTGGCCTTCTGTCATTGTTATTGTTATTGAAGACCCGTCTTAGTCTGTGGTGATCTGATAGGATGCATGGGATTATTTCTATCTGTTGAGGCCTTTTTTTTGACTGACTATATGGTCAATTTTGGAGAAGGTTCCATGAGGTGCTGAGAAGGTGTATCTTTTTTTGTTTTTTGTTTTTTTTTTTTTAGGATGAAATGTTCTATAAATATCTGTTAAATCAATTTGGGTCATAACTCCTGTTAGTTTCTCTCTGTCTCTAATTTTTGTTTCCATGATCTGTCCATTGACGAGGGTGGGCTGCTGAAATCTACTATTATTGTGTGAGGTGCAATGTGTGCTTTGTGCTTTAGTAAGGTTTCCTTTATGGATGTAGGTGCCCTTGCATTTGGAGCACAGATATTTAGGATTGAGAGTTCATCTTGGTGGATTTTTTCCTTTGATGAATATGAAGCATCCTTCCTCATCTTTTTAAATGACTTTTGGTTGAAAGTCAATTTTATTTGATATTAGAATGGCAACTCCAACTTGTTTCTCCAGGCCACTTGCTTGGAAAGTTGTTTTCCAGCTATTTACTCTTAGGTATTGTCTGTCTTTGTCTCTGAGGTGTGTTTCCTGCATGCATCAGAATGCTGGGTCCTCATTATGTATCCAGTCTGATAGTCTATGTCTTTTTATTAGGGAATTGAGTCCATTCATTTTGAGAAACATTAAGGAATAGTGATTGTTGCTTCCTATTATTTTTGTTGTTAGAGGTGGAATTATGTTTGCTTGTCTCTCTTGGTTTCATTGCAAGGAAATTATATTCTTGCTTTCTATACGTTGTAGTTTCTCTCCTTGTGTTGGAGTTTTCCATCTATTATCCTTTTTAGGGCTGGATTTGTAGAAAGATAGTGTGTAAATTTGGTTTTGTCATGGAATATCTTGGTTTCTCCATTTATGTAAATTGAGAGCTTTGCTGGATACAGTAACCTGGGCTGGCATTTGTGTTCTCTTAGGGTCTGTATGACATCTGTCCAGGATCTTCTGGCTTTCATAGTCTCTGGTGTAATTCTGATAGGTCTGCCTTTATATGTTACTTGACCTTTTTCCCTTACTGCTTTTAATATTCTTTGTTTTGTGCATTTGTTGTTTTGACTCTTACGTGACAGGAGGAGTTTCTTTTCTGGTCCAATCTATTTGGAGTTCTGTAGGCTTCTTGTGTTTATGGGCATCTCTTTCTTTAGGTTAGGGACATTTTATTCTATGATTTTGTTGAAGATATTTACTGGTCCTTTGAGCTGGGAGTCCTCACTCTCTTCTATACCTATTATCCTTAGGTTTGATCTCCTCATTGTGTCCTGGATTTCCTGTATGTTTTGTGCTAGGAGCTTTTTGTGTTTTACATTATCTTTCACAGTTGCGTCGATATTTTCTATGGTATCTTCTGCTCCTGAGATTCTCTCTTCTATCTCTTGTATTCTGTTGGTTATGCTTTTATCTACGGCTCCTTGTCTCTTCCTTAGGTTTTCTATATCCAGGATTGTCTCCCGTTGTGGTTTCTTTATTGTTTCTATTTCCACTTTCAATTCACTCACCTGTTTGTTTTTGTTTTCCTATAATTCTTTCAGGGATTTTTGTGTTTCCTCTTTAATGGTTTCTACTTGTTTATTTGTGCTTTCCTGCATTTCTTTAAGAGAATTCTTTATGTCCTTCTTAAAGTCCTCCATCATTATCAAAAAATGTGATTTTAAATCTAAATCTTGCTTTTCTAGTGTGTTTGGATATCCAGTATTTTCTTTGGTGGGAGAACTAGGCTCTGATGATGCCAAGCAGTCTTGGCTTCTGTTGTTTAGTTTCCTGCGCTTTTGTCTAGCCATTGGGTTGTCTCTGGTATTTGCTTGTCTTGCTGTTTCTGAGAGTGACTTGACCCTGCTGTAGAGTTCTTTGTCAGCACTCCTGTAGAACTATTTTCCTGTTTTCTTTCAGCCTTTTCTCAGATCAGGTGTTCTGATTTCAGTCTGGAGACTGTCTTTCAGCCCTAGGCATGGGCAGGAATCAATGGGTCCTGCCCCTGATTTCTCCTATGTCCTTGTACCCAGGGGCACTGTTGGCACTAGGTGATTCCTTCTTGGGTCTGGACTGTGGCCAGACAGTTGTCTCCTCTGACTTCTCAGTAGTGTCCACACTTTTGAGGGTTCAGCTCCCTCCCCCATGGGAGCTGTTTGGCAGGTTCAGCAGACCAGAATCGGCGGCTGTCTGTTCCTATATCCCTATGTCCAGAGGCACTGTGCAGTTTCCCCTTGGAGCAGGGATGTGGGCAGAGGTGTGCAGAGGTTTCAGTCTGTTCTGTGGTCTCAGGATGTCTGCACTCCTGGTTGTTCAGCTCTCTTCCCCACAGGATTTGGGTGCAGGGAACTGTGGGATGGTATCAGATCACTTCTGGGTAGAGCCAGGAACAGGAAGTGCCCTGACCCAGAGGACTTCTGCCTCTGTGTATCCACCAGGCAGGCCACTTGGTAGCAGAAAAGTGGGTCTTACCTCTGCTCTCAGCTGTGGTGGCACTTTTGGAGACTGTCTTCCAGCTCTAGGCATGGGCAGGAATCAATGGGTCCTGCTCCTGATTGCTCCTACGTCCTTGCACCCAGTGGACACAGTTGGCACTATGTGATTCCCTCTTGGGTCTGGACTGTGGTAGAGGGTATTCTCCTCTAACTTCTGAGGAGTATCCACATTTCTGAGGGTCCAGCTCTCTTCCCCGTGGGATTTGGGTGCAGCAAGCTGTTGGCCAGTTCAGTTCGGTTCTGGACACAGACCAGAACTGTGCGTACCCACAGCTGTCCGTTCCTATATCCCTGTGTCCAGAGGCACTGTGCAGTTTCCTCTTGGACTGGGGATGCTGGCAGAGGTGTGCAGAGGTCTGTTCTGCAGTCTCAGGATGTCTACACTTCTGGGTATTCAGCTCTCTTCCCCACGTTGGTGGGTAATATTGTGTCTAACCTTTGAGAACATCCCATCTGAGGGCTCCATTACTAAATCTGATGTAATTCTAACAGAAGGCTGAGGACAGTTAGAGGGACACCTGTTGCACTGTACATGTCTTCTAGCTCTTAATTGCTAAATCAAAAAGCACCCACATTGGAAATTCACAACTGCTTCTAACTCCAGCTCCAGGGGACCAGACACTTCTAGTCTCTGAGGGTGCCCCTACCCTCACACACACATACTAAAAATAATTAAAAAGAAAAAAAAAGTCATCAGCTTGCCTTAATATTGCATTTTATATGATATTTTTGTTTTTAAAGATAGATTAAAAGTGCGGGTTTTTCTTGGCCCTGCCAAGACTGAACCCCCAGTGAACGTGATTGTTGGGAGGAAGGTGGTAATGGGGGGATGATGGGGAGGGGAACACCCATAGAGAAGGGGAGGGGGGGCTAGGAGGATGTTGGCCCGGAAACCGGGAAGGGGAATAACAATTGAAATGTAAATAAGAAATGCTCAAGTTAATAAAGATTAAAAAAAGAAAAAAAAACAGCTCTATATTAATTTACTGTATACATTTATATTAAAAGTACCATTGGCAAAAAAAAAAAAAAAAGTGTGGGCTTTTTTTTTTTTTTTTTTTTTTTTTTTTTTTTTTTTTTTTTATGGCTTTTTAAGATTAGTAAAGTTCAGAGTTAGTAAGAACAAGTGAAAAGGGTATCATTGAAATCAACCCAAAATGTTAACTGCTAGAGTTGTTTTAGTTTTAATCTTTCATTATTCCTAATGATGTGACAAAAACAAGAAAAATGATTTACCAGCATATGCTTACTGTTGTCACCTATCCTGCATAGGCTAATAACACTGACACCAATGACAGAAATAGTAACTAATGTTTGTTTATTTAGTGTCTGTTAGGTGACAGGGCCTGCACAGTTTTACATATTTTACTCCTAATTTTGCAGTATTCCTAAATGGTATGTGCTATCTAGTCAGTTTTACAGATGAAATTTCTGTATGTAGCATTCTATTGGAGCTGGAATATGAGTTATTCAATATTGAATGCTATTTGTTGTGTTATTTACTGCTTATCCTGTCTTGAGGTGGCTCACCATTCTAGGAGTAATAAACTGATGTTTGTTACATGGAACTTTAGTCTAAAATTGGTACAACCAGTCAGGAAATCAATCTGGAGGTTACTCAGAAAATTAGAAATAGCTCTACCTGAAGACTCAGCTATATCACTCTTGGGCATATGAAGATTTCCCATCATGCCATAGGGGCACATGCTCCACTATGTTCATAGTGGCCTTATCTGTGATAGCCAGAAGCTGTAAACAAACCAGATGTCCCACAAATGAAGAATGAATACATAAAATGTGATTCATTTACACAATGGAATACTATTCAGATATTAACAAAGGCATCATGAATTTTATATGTGAATATTATATCTTTTTCATCCCTATCCTTTCCCCAATCAACCTCCTCCCATTTCTTCCATCAAATTTATGTTCTTCTCTTTTGTTCTTTCCTTCCTTCCTTCCTTCCTTCCTTCCTTCCTTCCTTCCTTCCTTCCTTCTTTCCTTCCTTCCTTTCTCACCCTAACCCTAATAAGAATCAGTGCTGGGATTTCTTTTTTTCTTTTCCCCATACCCTTAACTCTAATAGGAATCACTACTGAAATTTCTTTTCCCCAAATCCTAAGCCCCCCAACACTAAACCCCCAACTCTAACCCTCTAACTTTAACCCTAATCCCATAACCCTAACCTTAACCATAACACCCTCTAACTGTAACCCGTCTCAACCTCTAACCCTCATATCATAACCCTAACCACCTAACCCTAAACCCCTACCCTATAACCCTAACCACTAACCTCTCTAAGCCTAACCCCCCACCCAACTCTAACCCTAAAAAACTCTGTAGCATTCTGGCCTCATGTTGCAGTTCCACTCCTGAGTCTATTCTGAGGCCCTGATGGGTAGCTCTAACCCCCTAACTCCAATGGCTTGTTTACAATAAAATACTTTTCATTTGCACTGATCTGGTGTTTTGATAAGTTGACCCAAGTAGACCTCATAACACAAAGGCTTTCCACATTGAGTACATTCATAAGGTTTCTCTCCAATATGTGCTCTTTTCTACATTGGGGATAACTGTGAAAGGCAAAGGCTTTACAATATTGCTTTCATTCATAGGACTTCTCTCCAGTATGACTTCTTTCAGGTTTTTGTCTGAATTAGGGTTTTAATGCTGTGAAAAGATACCAAGGCAACTCTTATAAAAGGCATTTAATGGAGATGCCTTACAGATTCAAAGGTTCAGTCCATTATCACCATGGAGGTAAGCACGGCAGTGTTCAGTGCTGGAAGAGCCAAAAAGCCCACCCCCAGTGACACAATTCTTCAAACAAGGCCACATCTCCTAATAGTGCCACTCTCCCATGGGCCAAGCATATTCAAAGCATGACCTTTGAAGATCACTGTGACTTGCAAAGGCTTTACCACATTGGTTACATACATACAGTTTCTTTCCATATGCGTTCTTTTATGTATTTGGAGACATAAATACATATTGTGAAAAGGCGTTATCACATTCGTTACATTTCTAAGGTTTCTCTCTAGTATGCTTTATTTTATGTATTTGGAGATTACTTGGTTGTGAAAAGGCTTTATCATATTGATTTCATTCATAGGGTTCTCTCCAGTATGCATTCTTTTATGGTTTTGAAGATTACTATGACATGCAAAAGCTTTGCTACATTGATTACATTTATAGGATTTCTTTCCAGTATGTGTTATGTATTTGAAGATAATTATGATATGGAAAGGCTTCACCACATTGATCACATTCATAGTGTTTCTCCCCTGTATGTAGTCTCTTATGGTTTTGAAGACTACGGTGATATGCAAAGGCTTTATCACATCGATTACATTCATAGGGTTTCTCTCCAATATGCATTCTTTCATGGTTTTGAAGACTAATGTGACATGCAAAGGCTTTACCACACTGAATACATTTGTAGGGCTTCTCTCCAGTATGTGCTCTTACATGACTTTGAAGTCCACAATGATATGCAAAGGCTTTACCACACTGATTACATTCATAAGGTTTCTCCCCAGTGTGCATTCTTTTATGTCTTTGGAGATGACTGGAACATACAAAGGCTTTACCACATTGATTACATTCATAGGGTTTCTCTCCAGTATGTGTTCTTTTATGGATTTGGAGATGACTGTGTCGTGCAAAGGCTTTATCACATTGATTACATTTGTAAGGTTTCTCTCCAGTATGAGTTCTTTCATGCCTTCGAAGCTGACCATAGCATGCAAAGGCTTTACTACATTGCTTACATTCATAAGGCTTTTCTCCAGTATGAGTTCTTTTATGAATTTGGAGATAACTGTGATGGGAATAGGCTTTATCGCATTGATTACATTTATAGGGTTTCTCTCCAGTGTGTGTTCTTTTATGTATTTGAAGATAACAGTGATACACAAAAGTTTTACCACATTGATTACATTCATAGGGCTTCTCTCCAGTATGCTTTCTCTTATGAATTTGGAGATGACTGTACTGTGAATAGACTTTATCACATTGATTACATTTGTAGGGTTTATCTCTAGAATATGTTCTTTTATGTATTTGGAGACTACTGTGATATGCAAAGTCTTCACCATATTGAAAATCTTCAGAGGGTCTCTCTATAGTATGAATCCTTTCATGCCTTTGAGGACAACCATGATATGCAAAAGCTTTACCACATTGAATATGTCCAGAGGGTTTCTCTCCAGTAAGACTTCTTTCATGCCTGCAAAGATAATTGACACATGTCAAAGCTTTACCACATTCATGATACCATTGTATCTGTTTATCTATGGGAATTAATTTTATAATATGGTATAGTCGTAAAGAGAAATCAGATCTTAAGGACTTATCACTTTGTTTACATTGTGGTTTCCCTTCATTATGGCGTGTTTGAAGATGTGTTTATTATATGCCACACATTGATAGTGTTCTTTTTTCTATGAGGTTTTTCACATATTCCAAGAGAACTGGAAGAACTCATAGCTTTACCAGACTGAGTGCATTTATAAATTTTCCTATAGAGTGAAATATACTACATTTGCATACAGAATTAGCAATGCAAACCAGGACAGAGAAAATTTCTCTATTCCTAGAATTCATAGGGATTTTCTGCAATGTGAGTTTGTGGATATATTCCCAATGAAGTTGGAAAACTCACTATAAACTTGTATCATACTGAGAAAGTCTACTCAAATGGGGGAATATCTTCTAATTGTTCTGGGAGAGAGAGAGAGAGGTACATTGCTTTTTTCAATATCCCTGTGCTCACATGGCTTGTATCCATTGTGACACATGATATATCTATTAAAAGAAGAATAGCAAATGAAAGATTTTCACATTGCATAGTTTGACTTTTTCTTCATCAAAGACATGAGATATGGGGTTAAAGTTTCTCCTCAACAACATTCTTGACTCTCATAAACTTCCCCTCTCACTAACCTTAGCAATGTTACTATAGGTTTGTAAAGAACACCAGCTTTACTATGGAATATTTGCTTATTAGGTTTTAGACATATACACCTATTTAATGTATACATCCTTTGCAATATGGGAGTGGTATTAGTCTAAATAGATTGGCAGTTCTTCAGAGTAGCAGCAATGTGGCTATGATTCAAATGATAATGTCTGTTAAGGCATGGTTCCCTTGTGTTTCTTCTTAGAGGAATTCCTTGCAAACACAAATCAGATACCTGTCACTGAGGTTTATGGATCTTTGTGAATTTAATCATCATCAGTATATTTAAAGAAGTGCTTTTTTTTTACATTGTTTTCTTTAAAATGTCCAAGACACATTAAAAATTCTTCAGAGGCATATTCATACCAACTAGCACATGAAAATTACCTTGTATGTCTTCTAGAACTTTGGCAATGTTCTTCAATAGTATGGTGTTCCCAATCATAGCCTAAAACATAGTACCAGAAAGGGTGGGTGGGAGTGGGAGCATCTTCATTGAAGTAGGGAGAGGGAGGATGGGAGAGCAGGAAAAGGGGATAACATTTGAAATGTAAATACATTAAATAAATTAAAAACCAAAAGTGGTATTAAATCAAAAAGAAAATGTATGCTATATTATTGGAAATAATACTTCACATACTTCTTGTAACATTGATATATTATTGGTAATTAGGCAAAATTTAAGTTACTATCTTCAGTGAACCTGATCATTCCTTATTCTCAATTTAAGTTACAGAAGAGCATCAGTAACAAAAAAAATTTGTTCCCTTATTTTAAAAAGTGAAAGAAAAATTCACTGTCTTACCTATAGCATTGAGGTTCCTGTAGGTCTCTAGCATCACATCTTTGTAGAGATTCTTCTGTGAGGGATCCAGCAAAGCCCATTCTTCTTGAGTGAAGTTCACATGCACATCATCATAGATCACAGCATCCTAAAGTATCACACACATGTGTGTGACAGAAATCATGATACAGACAATCATGTAAATATGTACTTCATTGACACAGAATTATATTCATATAATTCTGGTGGTTCCTCTACTTACTTTTTTTCCCCCTTTCGAATATGTTCAGTTTATTCACAAAAACATACTGTGCTAGTATAAAGATTATGGTGGTTTCATTTGTAAACAGACATCTCATCAAGCAAGAACCATGGGCAGGAAATGTTCCAGGTTTCGCTGGGGAATCCTCTCTCATGAGAGTACTTAGGGAGCAAGTTGAGTTCTTCAGCTATGGTAAGCAAAGAGGAGGACACTTTTGGGAGCTCCAGAAGGTCCTTGAGAGTATCAGCCAACAGCATGTGTGAGCTCAGGAATAGTGCCAGAAACTCAATAATTGCCTTTACTTACTTCTTGACCCAGAGGTTCTAATATAATCACCAAATGATCATAGAAGTAAACTGAATAATGAGGTCTATGTTTGTCATTTCTTTGCTATTTGAATAGGATATAGCCTTGCAAGAGACATGCCAATTAACACAGAGGAGGAAGGAAGGAGAGGGAGAGAAAGAGAGACCACAACAAGCAAAGAGTACTGAGCATATATCAGAGAAATTGTATAAACAGTTACTAACTACAAAAAATGATGGGTAAACTGGATGTACTGTCTCATGCTTTCCTTTAATCCCAGCATTCAGGAGGCAGAGCCAGGTGTATCTCATTGAGTTACATGCCAGCCTGGCTTATCTAGGACAGACAGAGGTACATATTAAGACCCTGTCTCCCCTGCAAAAATCAAACAAACAAGAGAGAAAGAATTCAGAGGTTTTTACTTAGGTTCCCTCAAAGAATTATACATATATTCCAGTTCTATATTCATCTTCCAAAATCTTGAAGTGCCCCCAGTTTAAACTGTAACATTAAGATCTTACTAAAAGGGGATACATGTTTAAATAGTTACAAGTGGACAGATGAAAATATTAGTGGTTGATCTTAAATAACCAACATAGGGCAGGAGAGATGGCTCACCAGTGAAGACTTTTGCTGGACTTGCAAATAATTGTGCTCAATTGCTGGTACTTACAAGGGGCCTCAAAACTATTCATTACTCCAAGTTCAGGAAGTCTGAGGCCATCCTCTGACTACTATGAGGACCAGGCACACATGAGGTAAATATTCATGAATACAGGCAAAGTACTCATATTCATTTTAAAAAGAAAACCCAAAAATCCAGAACAGATAGGAAGAATGTTATGCAGTGGCAATTCAATGACTTAGAAAGCTCAGGCAGGGTGTTGGGGATTTAGCTCAGTGGTAGAGCGCTTGCCTAGCAAGCGCAAGACCCTGGGTTTGGTCCCCAGCTCCTAAAAAAAAAGAAAAAAAAAAAAGAAAAAAGAAAGCTCAGGCAGTATTAATATCATGAATCCATGCCATCCTGAGAAATAGACTATTCTCTCTGCCAGATTTCAAAAGTCACATTCATGAAGATCAATACAACAGCATATGCTTGACATGTAGCAAAATCTACATTTCAGGTCCATCAGCCAATAATATAAAAGCAAGCAAGCAAGGAAGCAAGCAAGCAAGCACATACACAAGAAAACAGCCAGGCATGTTGACTCACACTTAATCCCAGCATTCCGAAGTCAGTGACAGGTGGAATTTTAAGTTTGAGGCTTGCATGTTCTATATACCTACTTTCAGGATAGCCATGGATATACATAGAAACATTGTCTTCAAAACCAAAACCAAAACCAAAACCAAGACCAAAACCAAAACCAAAATTAAAAGTATAAAAACACCAGGCTCACAAAATAGCTTAGCACTGAATAGCAATTTCTTCTACTGCATCCTAAGTGATTTAGTGATATAGTCTATAATGGGGAAGGCATGAAAGCATGAGAAGGAAGCTCACTGATCAGTTTCAACCACAGTGCAGTAAAAACAAAAAACAGGAAAGAGGTTGAGTGTATGGACACTCAAATGCCTTGCCCAATAAGGAATCTAGAAAGGTTTCTCCTACAACTTCTATAAACTCACAAAAGAAAGCCACAAAGAGGAGACTATTGTTCAAAGATAACGTCCTATCTGGGAGCTTTTTATAATGTTAGGCAAGTTTATTAAAAATAATGCTAATATGATCCAGGGCACGCTGATTCCAGGAGGACCATTGCAATAGATTTTATTATAACCAATAATCAACTAAACAACAATGGTAAACTTAACCTATAGAATCAAATAACAGAGGAAAAGGACCAGGCTAATCCTGCAGGGACTGAGCTGGCCTTCATCTTCCCTAAACTTCTGTCCAGCTTGCAGCCCTCTGCAAAGCTGATCTCTTGAGGGTTAATCAGATATTTGCAATGAGCTCCTTCTGTACCTGCTGAGGCTCCAAAAAGTCAGAAGCCAGAAAGAACACATCAAAACAATCATCCACCATGATCAAACAGGCGTCATCCCAGGCATGCAGGGATGGTTTAATATACGGAAAACCATCAACATGATCCGTTATATAAACAACCTGAAAGAACAAAACCACATGATCATTTCATTAGAAGCTGAGACAGCATTTGACAAAATTCAACACCCTTTCATGATAAAAGTCCTGGAAAGAACAGGAATTCAAGGCCCATACCTAAACATAGTAAAAGCCATATACAGCAAACCAGTCGCTAACATTAAACTAAATGGAGAGAAACTTGAAGCAATCCCACTAAAATCAGGGACTAGACAAGACTGCCCACTCTCTCTGTACTTATTCAATATAGTTCTTGAAGTTCTAGCCAGAGCAATCAGACAACAAAAGGAGATCAAGGGGATACAGATTGGAAAAGAAGAAGTCAAAATATCACTATTTGCAGATGATATGATAGTATATTTAAGTGATCCCAAAAGTTCCACCAGAGAACTACTAAAGCTGACAAACAACTTCAGCAAAGTGGTTGGGTATAAAATTAACTCAAATAAATCAGTAGCCTTCCTCTACACAAAAGAGAAACAAGCCGAGAAAGAAATTAGGGAAATGAAACCATTCATAATAGTCCCAAATAATATAAAATACCTCGGTGTGACTTTAACCAAGCAAGTAAAAGATCTGTACAATAAGAACTTCAAGTCTCTGAAGAAAGAAATTGAAGAAGACCTCAGAAGATGGAAAGATCTCCCATGCTCATGGATTGGCAGGATTAATATAGTAAGAATGGCCATTTTACCAAAAGCGATCTACAGATTCAATGCAATCCCCATCAAAATACCAATCCAATTCTTCAAAGAGTTAGACAGAACAATTTGCAAATTCATCTGGAATAACAAAAAACCCAGGATAGCTAAAACTATCTTCAACAATAAAAGCACTTCAGGGGGAATCACTATCCCTGAACTCAAGCAGCATTACAGAGCAACAGTGATAAAAACTACATGGTATTGGTACAGAGACAGACAGATAGACTAGTGGAATAGAATTGAAGACCCAGAAATGAACCCACACACCTATGATCACTTGATTTTTGACAAAGGAGCCAAAACCATTCAATGGAAAAAAGATAGCTTTTTCAGCAAATGGTGCTGGTTCAACTGGAGGTCAACATGTAGAAGAATGCAGATCAATCCATGCTTATCACCCTGTACAAAGCTTAAGTCCAAATGGATCAAGGACCTCCACATCAAACCAGATACACTCAAACTAATAGAAGAAAAAGTGGGGAAGAATCTTGAACGCACGGACACTGGAGAAAATTTCCTGAACAAAACACCAATGGCTTATGCTCTAAGATCAAGAATCGACAAATGGGATCTCATAAAACTGCAAAGCTTCTGTAAGGCAAAGGACACTGTGGTTAGGACAAAACGACAACCAACAGATTGGGAAAAGATCTTTACCAATCCTACAACAGATAAAGGGCTTATATCCAAAATATACAAAGAACTCAAGAAGTTAGACTGCAGGGAGACAAATAACCCTATTAAAAATGGGGTTCAGAGCTAAACAAAGAATTCACAGCTGAGGAATGCCGAATGGCTGAGAAACACCTAAAGAAATGTTCAACATCTTTAGTCATAAGGGAAATGCAAATCAAAACAACCCTGAAGTTTCACCTCACACCAGTGAGAATAGCTAAGATCAAAAACTCAGATGACAGCAAATGCTGGCGAGGATGTGGAGAAAGAGGAACACTCCTCCATTGTTGGTGGGATTGCAGAGTGGTACAACCATTGTGAAAATCAGTCTAGACGTTCCTCAGAAAATTGGACATTGAAATACCTGAGGACCCAGCTATACCTCTCTTGGGCATATACCCAAATATGCTCCAACATATAACAAAGACACATGCTCTACTATGTTCATAGCAGCCTTATTTATAATAGCCATAAGCTGGAAAGAACCCAGATGCCCTTCAACAGAGAAATGGATACAGAAAATGTGGTACATCTACACAATGGAATATTACTCAGCTACCAAAAACAATGACTTTATGAAATTCATAGGTAAATGGAGGGAACTGGAAAACATCATCCTGAGTGAGGTAACTCAATCACAGAAAAACACACATGGTATGCACTCATTGATAAGTGGCTATTAGCTCAAATGCTCGAATTACCCTAGATGCCTAGAACAAATGAAACTCAAGAAGGATGATCAAAATGTGAATGCTTCACCCTTCTTTAAAGGGGAATAAGAATACCCTTGGCAGGGAATAGGGAGGCAAAGTTAGAACAGAGTCAGAAGGAACACCCATTCAGAGCCTGCCCCACATGTGGCCCATACATATACAGCCACCAGACTAGATAAGATGGATGAAGCAAAGAAGTGCAGGCTGACAGGAACCGGATGTAGATCTCTCCTGGGAGACAAGGCCAGGATATGGCAAATACATAGACGAATGACAGCAGCAAACCACTGAACTGAGAATGGGACCCCTGTTGAAGGAATCAGAGAAAGGGCTGAAAGAGCTTGAAGGGGCTTGAGACCCCATATGAACAACAATGTCAACCAATCAGGGTTTCCAGGGACTAAGGCACTACCCAAAGACTATACATGGACTGATCCTGGGCTCCAACCTCATAGGTAGCAATGAATAGCCTAGTAAGAGCATCAGTGGAAGGGGAAGCCCTTGGTCCTGCCAAGACTGAATCCCCAGTGAATGGGATTGTTGGGGGGAGGGCGGTAATGGGTGGAAGATGAGGAGGGAAGCCCATATAGAAGTGGAAGGGGGAGGGGTTAGGTGGATATTGGCCTGGAAACCAGGAAAGGGAATAACAATTGTAATGCAGATACAAAATAATCAATTTAATAAAGATGGAGAAAAAAATTGGGTATAGATCTAAACAGAAAATTCTCAACAGAGGAATCTCAAATAGCTGAGAAAGACTTCTTCACCTTCTCAGTCATTAGGAAAATGCAAATCAACTACTTTGAGAATCCATATTACAAATGTCAGAATGGCTAAGATCAATAATCCAAGTGACAGCTCATTCTGGCAAGGATATGGATAATGGGAACCATCCTACAGTGCTTGTGGGAGTGTAAACTAATACAGACACTTTGGAAATCACTATTTCCTCAGAAGAGTGGTTCTTCAGAAAACTGAGAATCCATCTAACTCAAGACCCAGGCACACCACTCTTTGTCATCTATCCAAAAGGTGCTCCCAAAGGACACTTGGTCAACTATGTTCATAGCATATTTATTCATACTAGGCAGAAACTGTAAACAAACTAGGTATCCTCAATTGAAGAATGGATAAACAAAATATGGCACATTTACTCAATAGAGTATCACTCAACTGTCTTTTTTAAATGAAATCATGAATTTACAGGCAGGTGAATGCAACTAGAAAAAAGACACAACCAAGACCCAGAATGACAGATATTCATTCATTTATCAGTGGATATTATCTATTAGGTAAATAATAATCAAGCTACATTCCACAAACACAGAAAAGGTAAAGAGGAGGGCTATAGGGGAGAAGCATGGATCTCCTTCTGTAGAGGAAATAGAATATTTACTGTGAGCAGACTGGGGTTTGATAAGAACAGGAGTGGGAAGGATCAGTTGGAGGTGGGGAGTGGGATGAAGAGAGTACAATGCAGGGAGAAACTGTGGGACCTAAAACCATGCCAGGAAGCTTGGTGGTAGAGCGGGTTGAGACCTGGAGACTCTGTGGACACATACCTGAGACTTAGGTGGCTCCCTGGTCCCCAGCAGACTCCTGGCCTGGAGCACACGCCATGTTCCCCACTTAGGTGACCTGTGATCATTTAAGCCCATAACAGAGTTCTCCATGCTAATGAGGTACCTAGAGGCCCAGAGGGCTTAGCTAATAAGCTTCCTTCCCAGACATTCCTCCTTGCAGAAGGTGATTTAATCTTGAGTCTACCTTCAGAGATGGGGTGTGCATGCATCCATTTTCTGCCACAAACAGCTAATAAATGATATGGTTAAACATGGACTGCTGTTTTCATCAAGAACCACCATGAGGAACATGAGGAAGACCTTTGTCTACAGACTCACAGCATGACTCTCTTGTAGAGAGAGTCTGCATTCCCATACACCTGACAAGCTAAGGACAATCCCCATTGAGCTAAGCCTAAGTTCCCCTTTCCCTGGCCCTGACTCAGTTCTTGGCTCTTCTGTGACTCCCAGCAAGGCCTGGATGTCCAAGTCAGAGAACCTCACAGCCCCAGTCTCACTGCAGGCTCATGGACCGCCAACCAGCTCCTGCTTTCTCTCTCATCTCATACTGTGTTTCCCCACCCTGGAGCGGAGCAGTGCAGGGGGCTTCCCTATAAACCAGCACCTGCCAGGTAACAGTGTGGAGAAATGCAGGCAAAAATGTTTCCTGTGGTCTGCCTCCCCGCTATGCCTAGCTGTGGGGTGGATGCAGAGCCTCAAGAAACAGTCAGAATTAGGGGATATTTGGGGGTTAGTGTAGAAAACCAGTGTAATGGCAACTTCCTGGAATCGTTAGGGATGGTGACCCTAATGAGGACTCCTAGGAATGGAAGATATGGAGTTTAAACTGACCATCTTTGTCGCCAGGTAGGGCTTCAATGTTGGGGATGGGTTACATTCAGTTGAGCTGTTGCCCAAGGAGGTCCCTTGAAGATCCTTAAACAACCAACCTTTGCTGATGCTGGGATAAAACTTGGTTCTCTTAAAACTGACAAGGGGGCCCTGTCGCTGAGGACAAATTTTACACAGCTCCACTCAGTGTAGAGGTCAAGCTTCACCCCTATGCTCTAGTCTCTTATAGGAGAGAAGGCACTCTACAGGCTACAGAGAGACCTGGACACCAACCCCTACCCATAATTGTCCCCCCCCCCACAACTGGTCCTTCCTGCAAGATGTGCTGGAGCATGATGGTAACATACTTAATTGAGTAGACAACCATTGTTTGGTTTAACTTGATAGTCAGGACATGAAAGGGAACCCATGCCCAACACTGCCTGGATTCCCAGGAACCTTACAGAGACTTAAGAGTCAAGCATGGAGCCAGCATGGATCTGTGCCAGGTCCTCTGCTGATACGTTATGGCTGTTAGCCTAACAGTGAGGTGTAGCTCTGATTCTTTTCCTTAATCCTGAGACTCTTTTCCTCCCATCAGGTTGCGTTGTCCAGCCTCAATATGCAGGCTTTCACCTTGTCTTTTTCTATCTTGTTTTGTCCTGTTCGGCTGTCCTCTTTTGGAAGTCTGATTTCTGAAGAGGAAACAGGGCGGGGGGGGGGTGATCTAGGGAGAGGAGGATAGGAGGGTGAAAGGTTGCTAGGAGGAGTGGATGGAGGATAGCAGTAGTCAAGATATATTGTATGGGAGAAGAATCTATCTTCAATTAAAACAATTCAATATTGCTTAAATCAAAATGCAAAGAAGACGGCAAGCAATAATGAACAAAGAAAAGGAAAATAGTTAAGAACCGCATGATTGTGACAGGTACTTCTCATTCTGCTTGTGTAGACAGGGACTATCATACAGGAGTGTAAAAGTATGTTTTATTTGCCCGATGTAACTGTAATCTCGGAGGCTTACTTCCTCCATCTGCTAACCTAGGCCTAGTCCTCGAACCTTCCAGGCTCTATGCACTCTTATCTAGGTGTAGAATGTTTTCAGCCTCTGAGACTTATGCTGAATAAACTCCCCCCTTCTTTTTCTTTCTGAATTCTTGCTGGTCGATCCAGTTGTTATGGCTCTAAACTCCTCTCCATGCTAAATGAATCAAGCTGGCTTCTTTCACTTCTAACTGAATTGCTCTGAATGGCCTCAAACTATCTCTAGGATTCTATTCTAGTCTTCTGGCTCCTTCTCATTTTCTGGCTCATTCTATCTTCACCTGTGTCTAGGTTGTTCTCTTTAACCTGTCTCTGTAAAACTCTCCAGGTAAAACTGCCTCCTCCTCTCACCCTCTGCACTGCTTCCTCTTATGTTGCCTCTCTTTCCTTTCTCGTCTCTTGAGAGTTGTGCATATCCTACTCTGTCAAATCTTACTCTGATTCATTAGACATCGCTTATAAACACATGTGCTTCCTTCTAAAACTAACTTTACCTTCATTGCTTGGGTTTAAAGGTGTGTAATAAGGGCATGTCAGAATTTTTTTTTTTCTCCAGTAAATAACACAATGTGATCCTGCAACACGGGAGTTCTTAACAAGGTCATTCTTGGACTCAGAGTAGATCTGTGAAATCAGAAGTTTTGCTTGCAGCAATGTGAAATACATATCATGCAGGAAACAAAAGCAGGTTATTTTCTCGTGTTCGCTTTCACTAGTCTGGAATGTGGGACTGTAGAGCTTTCAGCTCATTTCATTCCAAAGGAATACTCTTGTTTCTTATCAACAAAAACTAACATTTGACTAACTATTCAAACAATAAAAATAAAGATGTGACGGCATACAGAATTGCTATATTGCTTATATAATACATTAAACAAAGTGGTGCATGAAAGTGTTAAAACACATTCTTCAAAGCAAAAATCAAAGCATTGCCACCTAAAATAGGTTATGTAATCCAGAGAAAACAAAGAGACGAGCCACTTATCTAACACTATTACTTTTTTGTTTAACTGTAATTTACAGTCATTATTTAAATTCAAACAAAATGGTCAGGCTGTTTCTTAACCTCATTTTTTACTTTTTCATGTAGTATGACTCATTGGCAGAAAGGTCTCATGCCAACTAAATAAAGCCACTTTCTGCATGTTTACACTCTACTATAACAGCACATTTGCTTCTCATCTCTATCAGAACTCTTGCTATAGAAAGCTTGATATTTCATTTCCCTTCTCCACATAATGCTCTAAAAAAAAGCAGAAGGATCCTTTGAAGGTGATTGCTTAAGGAAGATTCTGTGCTTTCCACCCTTAGTTTTCTACCCTCAGTGTAGACAAGATGGCTGCAGCTCTCACATCATCTGACAGTAAGAGTGCGCTAAGGATTAAAATGAGATGGGAGAAATGGGTTGACATTGCTTAAGCTGTAATTACATGCTGTTTGATGACCAATACAGCACAGACTGTGAACATCTTTACAATACCAAATTCTTTAACCATTCCTATTTTCTTAATTCCTTTAGCACAATGTCCTCCTGAGGCACCCAGATTGTCCTCAATATGTTACTCTTATATTTAGGCCACCATGAATACAACTTCAATGAACATGAGAATTATGATACAGCTCAATGATAATTTCAAGTGCATGAAAAATATACTGAGAAAATTGCTGCGATCCTAGGCAACTCTGTCATTTTAAAGAGAACTCTGTACAATGGGATTGCTTGGGTTTAGGTATTATGTCCAAATGCATCAGAATACATAAATATTTGCAATTTTACATCAACTATAACACATCTTTTTAACTGATTTTAGTTGATATCTGTAGAAAATCCCAACTTACTGCTATCAGAGTTTATTTTACATGCCAATACACAGTCCTTAATTAAGAAAACAAGGAATGAGAATTAAATAAACAGACTTAACAGCTCCCACTAAAATAACTCACGGTGACCCCTAAACTGTTATTTTCTCATACTCCAGCTACTATTGGTCTCTCCTCCAGAGGCCCCATGTTCTAAAGTTCTCTCTGTATGAAGGTGGTGAGAAAGGTGGGCTCTGTCTGTGTAGCTCTAGCCTCCTGTGATCTCACCTAAACCCAGCTTCACTGAACCCACACACAAAACAATTATTGAGGAATAATTTAATGTCTGCTTCCTGTCATATGGATTATGGCACATGATGTAGAATCTGCCCTATGCACCTTCATAACACCATGCACACTTAAGAAACCTCTGCATCTTTGAAATTTCTTTTGTACCCTGGAATTGAATTTCCCTGAATCATTCTTTCATTGTGGCTGGTGGTAGTAGAAAGGTAATAGGATTTTAATCAGATATTGCTGAAGGATAATCCCTATCACCTCCTGTCTACCAGTTTCAAAACAATTTATAAAATTTATCACACAAAATTGAATGTGCAATGCAATGTTCAGAACTTAATAGAAGCTAGACCTTTGGATTTTGAAATGTCTCCCACTGCATACCAGAAGTAATGCTTGTTTGTGCACACTGGGCAGTGGTATTATAAGCAATAAAGCTTCCTATGGCCAGAGCTACAGAGCCTCTTCCTCCCCAGGGAATCCACACTCAGGCCGGCTCAGAGGCCAAGGTCCTCTGACCAGGTCACCACATGTACCAATAAAACCACAATCTGGTTCAAGGTCTATCCAAGTCCAATCAGATTGGCCCTAGATAGCTTAGCCAACCTGCTCTTCCTGGTGGCTGCCACACTCACCATAGCTTAGCTTGTGGTCTCCCTCACAGCTCTCTGATGGACTGCATCAGAGGAGAATATGGAAAGAACATCCAAGCTACCTCCCACTCATGCTCCTCCTGATTGCCAGCCTGTCCACAGGACAGTAGCAGCTCCACTACTGGAATCAGACAGAACAGGCCTTCCAGCTCTGCCCTTCTGCCCTACCCTAGGGGCAGACAGAATCTTACACTCTCCCACCTGTTCATCTTCCAAGGCACAGGGTGCTTTGTGTGCACATTCTATTACACACACTAGTCCAGTGCAGCTATCCCTTTGCTTCACAGCTGGGAAGTCCCACAACCAAACTTCAGTCAAATCCAAACAGAAACAACAACTGAGGTAAAAGGTTGCTACAAATTTAAAATTCACAAACTGTAAATGGAAGGTGAATGAAAAAAGAAATAAAAAGGAAAGGACATGGCTGATCCTATGTATGATGCATTAGAAAATTTATTATAGATAAAGGAGAGTATAGCCAGGGGCCGAGACATCTGGGAGAGTCCACAGTGCATATGATTCTGAGCCATGTCAGAAGAGAGTGAAAGGGAGGAGGAAAGCCAGACTAAGAAGACAGGAGGGCAAATGATAGGTGGAAAAGACCAGGTAACCAAAATGGTTGAATTACAGTAGGGCAGCTGGGAGAAGGGCAGCTTAATCCTTAATGAGAGCACACATATGCCAACCAAACCCTGTGACAAATAGGAACTGAGGGATGCTTGGGATTTAAGTATAATCTTGAAGAATGTTTGAATAAGTTCAAACAGGTTTTATGGTCTAATATTCTCCAGGGATTAGACATATGTACTAGAGCACCCCAAGTATTACTCACACTTTTCCTCTCAGGCTGTGCACTTTCAGAGAGGAAAAATAGCATTCTTGTTAGGTATAGCCATGCCAGTTTGTCAGTAGTTTTTGCTTTTGTTGAACTAGTATAACTATAGTAATTTGGTTTCTCGAAATAAGTTCAGATCCTTATTTAGATTCTTGATTGCCCTGGTCTGGGAACCCACAAAAATGGCCATTTTAGATTTTTACTGATTGTCTAAAGCTGATTACTTGACTACCCACCACTTATGCCAACTACTTTCAAAGCAGGAAAGCTCACCTTCCTTCCTCTTCCTTTTGTGCTGTGATGTCAAAGGCCATCGGTGTACTCAATTTTTACACAGGTCCCTCTTTATTTCTAGTGGGAGGACACTCGTTATGTGGTCTCACTTCCTTCTCAGGCCTCAGTGCAGAAGCAATTACAGGACTGTCTTCCAGGCACTGAACAGCAGGGGGCAGGATTAGATGCTCAAAGCAAGTCTTAACTATATAGCACGAGGAAAGTCTGACCTACAAAAGATATTGTTCTAAGCAGAAACAAATTATCAAAGTGCTTGAGAAAAAGGAATAAATTCTTTATGACCCATAGTTACTGGAGAATAGAAACAAATAAAAGATTAGAGCAGTGATGCATTAAGAACTTAAAAAGTAATACCAATTATTGACTTCTTAAAAAGATAAATACAAATGAAAAAAAAAAAAGCATAGATCTACAGGTTATGTTACAAGACAACAGGCCATTCCCTGGTAGATGAAATGGCATTAATAAGATATGTCTGACCTTGCCCCCATGTGCAATGTTAGCTGCTGAGACCTGTATTCCGACACACATAGCCACAGCCAAAGGTCTGTGTCTCAGGCCCTCTGAGCTGACTTAACTCTGTCAACAAAGATTGTACACATCTTTATAAAAGACAGTCCCTTAATTAGAACTTCAATATTCTTTGTCTGAACACAAGCTCCCCAAATTGTACATCCACCAATCTGGTCTGTTTTCACTAATATCCATGAATTAATACATGCTGTGAAATTACAAAATCACCACCCTACCTGAATCAAGTATTTTTGTCATAATGGTGAATGTGCTTTTGTTATAATCCCAGGTGTGAGCTCTGCTTCTGATTGTCTGCAGCCACTGACCATGATTTGCTTCATGCTCTAGCAGACTCATGGTTTTACCAGCTACAGATTTCTGTAATAATGTGACATCTGGAATTCTGGGAACTTTTTGGAGGGTACCCTAAGGACCCAGAGAGGCAGTGTGATGGTTTGTATATGCTTGAGCCAGGGAGCGGCACTATAGGGAGGTGTGGCCTTGTTGGAGTAGGTGTCTCACTGTGGGCATGGGTTTTAATACCCTGGTCCTAACTGCCTGGAAGCCAGTCTTTAATTAGAGGCCTGCAGAGGAAGATGTAGACCTCTCCGCTCTGCCTGCACCATGTCTGCTTGAAGCTGCCATGCTCCCGCCTTGATGATACTGGACCGAACCTCTGAACATGGAAGCCAGTCCAATTAAATGTTCTTAAAAGAGCTGCCTTGGTCATGGTGTCTGTTCACAGCAGTAAAATCCTAAAACAGGCAGGGCGGTTGTTGGTCTTTTAGAGAGGTTGGTTGTGCTTTGTTCGTAGCTTAAAAAGAAGGAAAGAAATCAGATTTAAGGATGCCTTTCTCTTCTATCCTGTTTCTCTCCTATCTGGTGCTAGGGGGTGGGGAGGGTAGTGGGTAAAGCATAGGAAAAAGAAGAAACTACAAAGTAGGAAAAACCAGCTATGCTGGCTAATGCTAAAAGAGGAGTCAGCCTAGGATAGATTTTGCATTCTACATATGCTTTCTCCCTCAAGTCTCTTGTACGTTCAGGTCCCAGGTTATACTTTGAACAATGTAAACATGGATTGGAGGTGGCAAGTCTAACCACTTACAAAGATGGGAAATTTACACAGCAAACATATCCGCAGGATCATTTCTTAAGTACACAGGTTCCCTAAAACTGCAGGTCATTCTTCAGTGAAAGGGTCTTAAGTGGAAGGTCACAGATGGTGAAACACATAGAAAAGGAGAAGATGGAAAGTATAAAAGCTGGGGAGGGGAGCTCTTGCACAAGGTAAGTCTTATGCTAAGTAAGCTTCTTAAGAAGAATAACATCTTGTATAGTACTAACATGGGGGAAATGGAAGGAAATGGGAGACATCTATGAAGTCAGCAGAAACATCGTACAATGGGACACACTCAGGAGGAGTCTAACCAAACAGTGCTGCACAAGGGGAACTCAGGGTATCTCAAGAACATTCCTGACGAAGCATATAGTGGACCTAGGACTGATAACCACAACCCCATGCACTGGAAAGTGTTGTGTTCCCAGAATTGATGCATCCCCTCACTTAGACTCTGAGTTATTGAGATACAGAGTTCCTTCCCTAAAACCAGGAATATGCTTGCAAGAGCTGGTAATGGTCTGGGGTCTTTGGGTCATTATCTCATAAATAGTGGCCTGGAGGCAATAAAACTTGCCTTATCAGGCCAGCACTAAACACAATATATATATATTTTTTTAACCTTTTCAAATGGTTGTCACTAGGGGTCATCTTGCCCTTGTGGCAGAAGTATTCTTTTCTCAAGAAGATAACTGAACCATTAGGGCATACCAGGCCCAGATGTTTATTATGATCCTGTAATCATCATCAAGCAGCTTGTTAAAGGTATTCTCTTTGATATGGGGATAGGCTTGGTGGCTGGTTGTAAAGCAGGGTTGTTTCCTTTGTTATGGCTTAGAGCCATATTTCTGGATAATCCTGGTGAATAAATATGTGTATCCTAACATTCTAATCTCTAACAGGCCAGGTTAGCATACTACATTTCTGTGGGGTGTTTTACAGGCAGTCCTCTCTCAGCTAAATTCTGCTTGGTGTGAATTATTATCTCCTAAGCTTACTAAACCCTTTACATCATCAATTCTACTCTTCTACATCACAGCTTAATAGTGGATTGCTACCCAACACATGAGATGCCTTTTACAACCTCCACAAAATTAACTACAAATGGATCGTTGTTAAATATTAAGGACAGAACTTATAGAAGCTAGGGCTATCTGAGTTTAGCATCCTGCCAAGGATGTTTCTACACACAAGCCACTGTTCCAAATGCTCTGCGCAGATGCAGCCCCAATAGTGAAGTTGTTCAGAGGCTACCGCTGGGGCCAGCGAGTGGCTAGGACCACAAGGGACCTCACAGGTGGCCGCATCTGGCGTCCGGTTCCCACTCAGCCCCGGGAAAGACCCACCACACCAGCTCCCGCTGCTCAGCCCTCTGTTCCTCCCCGTTATTGTCAGTGGCCCTGTGCTCACCATTTCGCAACCTCGGAGCTTGCCTGAGCGCACCTCACAGTACCGAACAGTATGGCTCAAGGAACTACCATTCAAGCCGGCTCAGGTACTAAGGGGAACTCATGGCACCCGGAAGAACCCGCCTCCCCGTCTGACGCAGTCTGCCTCAAGGCTCTGATTGGCCAGTGAGTCTTGAGTGACACGAGCTCCTCCCTTAGGTTTAGCTTGTGCTCAGGGATACATAGGACACAGTGGTTCCTGTCCAGAACCAGACCTTTGCCAGATCTTCAGGGATTTGCATTTCAGAAACATTTGTACGTGTTCTCCGATAGCTTACCACCTGTCTCAGAGAACAGTGCTTAGGGGGTGTACCTGAGGACAAGCTGGCTCCTACAGTATTCTCTGTATCCATTCAGCTGTGGTGGTTCAGCCCCTTCTTTCCTGTTCTCAGCAACTGCATGTAGCTGTCAGTGCAGCATCCTTCAGGCTCCCACTCTGTGGTCTCCAATTTGACAGTAAAGCTCCACAATCCTCATTGTGTCATCCCTGTAGCTTGCCTGCCTGGTAGGAATAAAAACAATATTCGATATTCGAGACATTTATATCTTTCCCTGAGGCAAACTTCTAGTGAAACAAGGAACTCCATGAAATTCAAATTTCCCCTGGAAAGTCTTTCTGGGAAAAGATTGATTTCTCCAGATGAGAATGTCTCTACTGAATAAACATTGTCTTATTATCTGAATATCTTGCAGGAGAGAAAGGATTTGAGAACGGAGAGTAGATTTATGAATAGGAAAATATTAATAATATGGCTTGGTTAGATCGTTTCATTGTTCATCTCTTGCCTTACTTCTATCTAAACCTGTTAGGACCCCAAGGATGAATTAGTTACATTATATCTTCATCACTGGTCAAAATTAACCACACCATGTAAATATGTTAATGTTTTCAATTTTCATTAATAGTTTGCTTTTTTTCTTTTCCATTGTTCCTCACCCTGCTTTTTATTATTTTAAAGAATGGTCCCACCATGAATCTCTGGCTGGCCTGGAACTCAGAATATCAACTACACTCTCCTAGGGCATTGGAGAGGTCTGCCCGCCTTACCTCCGAGTGCCTGCATTATAGGTGGGCATGTCACAGCTAGATAGTTCAGTTCTTCCAATTATCTTATTGAGGATGAGTGGCTGAACCTGGCTTGATAGAGTAACCAGGCCACAGGCTCTAGTCCCAGTAACAGAAGAAGGCTCCCATCAACTGCAGCGTTCTTCCTTGAAGTCTACTGTCTTCTTTATTTTGTCTACTTGTTTTACTTTATCATTGAGTCTGTTATAACTCACCAAAGGACTAGGGTAGAGTTTTGTCCTTATTGTACAGAGAGTGAAACCACCCTCATAGAGAAATGTGGTTTTGCAATATAGCTGAGTGCAGTTGTTCATCTTACTCATCCTGTCATTCTAATAAGTCATCAAATGACGTTGAAACAACCTAAGAGAGGCATGGTGGTGACCCAGGCCAGTAATCATGGTGCTTTGAGAAGGAAGGAATTTCAGGATTTCAAAGTCATCCAAGGAGAGAATGGTCAGTGGTATGGTGGGTGGTCCACAGAACAAAGAGACACAATGTCCATAATCTTCCTTGCAGCTCCAGGACTTCAGGGTCATGACACCAGCAAGTGTTAGTTGAGGTGTTTGCTACCCTATATTTTCTGTCCAAGGCAGCCTAGGTTACTTTAGGGTCAGACTCTTATTGGTCATTGAGGAGTAGAACTCCCCTGCAAATAGGGGAATTAGCCTCCAGCTGAGATGAGCTCCCTAATTCCATACACAATGCAAAGTGTTCAGCCCTGACACCATATCCACCCAACCAACAGAGATGGACTCAGCAAGTTTCATTCATATGTTTGACATACTTATGCACACATACTTAAAAAAAGACATTGTAAGGCAGAATTGGGGAAGGGATGGAGGAGGGCAAGGAAAGGGGAAAGTGAGGTAGTATATTTTAGTTAACATGTATAAAATAAATTTTAAATGAATAGAAAAATGTGGCTAGAAAGATAGCATAGCAGTTAAGATCACTGTGTTGTTACAGAAGACACAGGTTTCATTTCAGAAACCACCTGGTAGCTCAGGTCCTGTAACCCCAGTCCCAAAGGATCTGATGCCCATTCTGGCCCCTGCATGTACTGCACCCAAACACATGCAGGAATATATACATATCCATAATATAAAAATAAAGTTTAAAAAATATAATTCTCTCAGGACTGCTGAGATGGCTCAGCAGTTAAGAGCACTGACTGCTCTACCAGAGATCCTGAGTTCAATTCCCAGCAACCACATGGTAGCTCACAAACATGTATAATGGAATTCTCTTGCAGTAAGATTATAATATGCTTTCTTTTATCCTGCACTAGATCTGGCACCATAGTACCCCATGATATCTGTTTGATATTTTCATCTCAGTCAGCAAAACGTCTCATCCTCTTTGGTCCATCCCATATCATACTGCCCTGCTGATGGCTATTCTCTGAGCCTGGCACCAATCTCTCTAACTGTCTAGTTCCCAAGAAAGGTTACCACCATGCCAGACATACACACCCCAATTCCGTAGCAGCCCAGTGTCTCCAGCCACCACACACTCTCTTGAATTCAGTTAAATTGCCCCATGAAAGAACACACAACACAATAACCTGTGATCCAATTGATAATATCTAATTGCCCGCCTAGACATACAAAGCCCTGTACACATCCATCCCTTAAGAATATTCATAACAACCTGTAAATGTGTAGAGGGGAATCTTAACATCTACCTCCATGTTCTCTCGGCAGCTTCTCCCCTCTTGCTCCAATCTCCTCCTCTCTACGACTTTTCTCCCACCCATTCTTTCTTCTCATCCAATGACAGGCCTTGTTCTATCTTGTACCTGCCTTCATTTGTATAATGACATCATCCAACAGAATTCCATGTCCTCTTCTGGTGTGTCTGAAGACAGTGATGGTGTGTTCACATACATTAAAATCTTAAAACAAATAAAACAACAAACACAAACAAAATATAAAAACAACAACAACAACAACAACAACAACAACAACAAAACCCCAAGCATTATAGCCTCGAGACAGAAGTCAGAGCTAGTTGAAATGAACTCCTTGTGGTCCTGTGTGGAAGTATTGTAGATTTCCCCTGAGCCAGCCTGCTCAGAGACAAAAACAGCTTTATTTTGAGGTTAGAATAACTAACTCAACATAGCTGCTCATCTAAAAACTGCAACCATAATGCTGATAAGAGGTATATCCTTCATGTTTTCTGAATTTCTGTTCTCTATCCTTTGTGTGGGAACTGTGGCATTCATAAATCTTTTAAATCTATGTTTTAGATCACACATGATGGTCTAGAAGATAGGTTTGCTCTGGAAACATCCATTTGCCTTACTTCAGTTGCTATTTAAATTGTTCAAACTATAACCTGGGGCATCAACCTAAATGAGACTTAAGGATGACAGCATATGTGAAATACAAAATTTGTTCCAGGTTGCTTCTCTTTGAGCAGTAACCAGAGCCAAATGCACGACATCATTACACTATTTTTCTTTATTAATCTCTTTAAGACTGTGGAGTGATTTCTTCCTGGGAAGGAAGCACTTGTATCTCCAGCCTTTTAGAAAACATGTTTCTGAGACAAACTCTTCTATGTTGACTCAGGTGGCCTTGATCCCAGTCTGTTGCTTCCCAGGGCAAGGACCTCGCTGACCCCTGGATTAAGGTAACTAAATTCTTTAAGGACCCTCCCACCAATTAGTTTTATAATCACCAATTTGAGTCATATTATCTACTGTCCATTGCAGCAGCAGGAAAAAGATTTGTTTGTGGAACGCAGCTTTCTGCCTTCAGACCAGAATAGGAGGACTAGTTCAATGTGTACATCACAGGGAGAAATAGGGCAGGCAAATAGCTGCTGGTGTCACTACTATGAAAAAGAGGCTGACTGTGGCAGGGTGAAAGATTTTCTGACTTCCCAGCATGTATTAATCATGTCAAGTGAATGTAGACAGATCAGATTGGAGGGTGTACTATTTGGGAGAAGGTTAGCTTGATTCAATGAATATTGAATTAGGGGACTGTCCTTTGCAGATATGTCTAATCAACTTGCCCAGTTAGGTCAGCCCCATTGACTGTAGCTGTATGTGTCAGGTTACAGATCTCAACAACTAACATTGTATATAGGGGCAAGGTCACACAGTGCCTTATTAATCACATTCCCTTTTCTAGGGAATGATTTGTTATATTTTCCATATACATGGATTGAGTTTCATGTGTTCTGTGCATCTAGGGTAATTCGAGCATTTGGGCTAATAGCCACTTATCAATGAGTGCATACCATGTGTGTTTTTCTGTGATTGGGTTACCTCACTCAGGATGATGTTTTCCAGTTCCATTCATTTGCCTATGAATTTCATAAAGTCATTGTTTTTGATAGCTGAGTAATATTCCATTGTGTAGATGTACCACATTTTCTGTATCCATTCCTCTGTTGAAGGGCATCTGGGTTCTTTCCAGCTTCTGGCTATTATAAATAAGGCTGTTATGAACATAGGGGAGCATGTGTCTTTGTTATATGTTGGGTTATCTTTTGGGTGTATGACCAAGAGATGTATAGCTGGGTCCTCAGGTAGTGCAATGTCCAATTTTCTGAGGAACCTCCAGACTGATTTCAAGAATGGTTGTACCAGTTTGCAATTCCAAAAATAATGGAGGAGTGTTCCTCTTTCTCCACATCCTCGCAGTATCTGCTGTCACCTGAGTTTTTGATCTTAGCCATTCTCACTGGTGTGAGGTGAAATCTCAGGGTTGTTTTGATTTGCATTTCCCTTATGACTAAAGATGTTGAACATTTCTTTAGGTGTTTCTCAGCCATTCGGCATTCCTCAGAATTCTTTGTTTAGCTCTGAACCCCATATTAATAGGGTTATTTGTCTCCCTGTCATCTAACTTTGTGAGTTCTTTGTATATTTTGGATGTAAGCCCTCTATCAGTTGTAGGATTGGTAAAGATCCTTTCCCAGTCTGTTGGTTGCCGTTTTGTCCTAACAACATTGTCCTTTGCCTTACAGAAGCTTTGCAGTTTTATGAGATCCCATTTGTCGATTCTTGATCTTAGAGCATAAGCCATTGGTGTTTGGTTCAGGAAATTTTTTCCAGTGTCCATGTGTTCGAGATGCTTCCCCACTTTTTCTTCTATTAGTTTGAGTGTATCTGGTTTGATGTGGAGGTTCTTAAGCCACTTGAATTTAAGCTTTGTACAGGGTGACAGGCATGGATCGATCTGCATTCTTCTACATGTTGACCTCCAGTTGAACCAGCACCATTTGCTGAAAATGCTATCTTTTTTCCATTGGATGGTTTTGGCTCGTTTGTCAAAAATCAAGTGGCCATAGATATGTGGGTTCATTTCTGAGTCTTCAATTCTATTCCACTGGTCTATTTGCCTGTGTCTATACCAATACCATACAGTTTTTATCACCATTGCTCTATAATACTGCTTGAGTTCAGGGATAGTGATTCCCCCTGACGTCCTTTTATTGTTGAGGATAGTTTTAGCTATCCTGGGTTTTTTGTTATTCCTGATGAATTTGCAAATTTTTCTGTCTAACTCTATGAGGAATTGGGTTGGAATTTTGATGGGGATTGCATTGAATGTGTAGATCGCTTTTGGTAAAATGGTCATTTTTACTATATTAGTCCTGCCAATCCATGAGCATGGGAGATCTTTCCATCTTCTGAGATCTTCTTCAATTTCTTTCTTCAGAGCCTTGAAGTTCTTATCATACAGATCTTTCACTTGCTTGGTTAAAGTCTCACCGAGGTATTTTATATTATTTGCGACTATTATGAAAGGTGTCATTTCCCTAATTTCTTTCTCAGCTTGTTTCTCTTTTTGTAGAGGAAGGCTACTGATTTATTTGAGTAAATTTTATACACAAACACTTTGCTGTAGGTGTTTATCCGGTTTAGTAGTTCTCTGGTGAAACTTTTGGGATCATTTAAGTATACAATCATATCATCTGCAAATAGTGATATTTTGACTTCTTCCTTTTTTATCTGTATCCCTTTGATCTCCTTTTATTGTCTGATTGCTTTGTCTAAGACTTCAAGAACTCTATTGAATAAGTAGGGAGAGAGTGGGCAGCCTTGTCTAGTCCCTGATTTTAGTGGGATTGCTTCAAGTTTTTCTCCATTTAGTTTAACATTAGCTACTGGTTTGCTGTATATGGCTTTTACTATGTTTCGGTATGGGCCTTGAATTCCTGTTTTTCCAGGACTTTTATCATGAAGGGGTGTTGAATTTTGTCAAATGCTTTCTCAGCATCTAATGAAATGGTCATGTGGTTTTTATCTTTCAGTTTGTTTATATAGTGGATTACATTGATGGTTTTCCATATTTTAAACCACCCCTGCATCCCTGGAATAAAGCCCACTTGATCATGATAGATGATTGTTTTGATGTGCTCTTGGATTCAGTTTCCAAGAATTTAATTGAGTATCTTTGCATCAATATTCATAAGGGAAATTGGTCTGAAGTTCTCTTTCTTTGTTGGGTCTTTTTGTCTTTTAAGTATAAGAGTAATTGTGGCTTCATAGAAGGAATTCGGTAGCACTCCATCTGTTTCAATTTTGTGGAATAGTTTGGATAGTATTGGTATGAGGTCTTCTATGAAGTTCTGATAGAATTCTGCACTGAATCCACCTGCATTTCCATCTGCATTTCTTCTCTATAGGCTTCTGCTTGTTTATTTGCGTTTTCCTGCTTTTCTCTAAGGGAGTTCTTTATGTCTTTCTTAAAGTCCTCCATCATCATGATCAAATGTGCTTTTAAATCTAGATTTTGCTTTTCTGGTGTGTTTGGATATTCAGTGTTTGCTTTGGTGGGAGAATTGGGCTCCGATGATGCCATGTAGTCTTGGTTTCTGTTGCTTGGGTTCCTGCGCTTGCCTCTTGCCATTAGGTTGTCTCTGGTGTTACCTTGTTCTGCTATTTCTGACAGTGGTTAGACCGTCCTACAGGCCTGTGTGTCAGGAGTGCTGTAGACCTGTTTTCCTGCTCTCTTTCAGCCAGTTATAGGGACAGAGTGTTCTGCTTTCAGTCGTGTAGTCTTTCCTGTCTGCTGGTCTTCAGGTGTTTCTGTGGGCGTGTGTCCTGATTCTACCAGGCAGGTCACTTGGAGCAGAAAAGTTGGTCTTACCTCTGGTCTCAGGCCTGCATTCACTTCCAGAGCCAGGTTTCAGCTCTCTGTTATGGTAGCAACCAGAAGGGCATGCTCTGCCTTCGCTCAGGACCCTGTGCACAGGGATCCCAGATGGCGCTAGGTGTTTTCCTCTAGAGTCAGAAATGTGGGCAGAGAGTAGTCTCTTCTGGCTTCCCAGGAGTGTCTCCCTCCCACGGGATTAAGTTCAGGGAGTTATTTGACTGGGTCCCTTCAGATCGGGGCAGTTTCTGGACCACAGTATTGAGTGCCCCTATCTTCTTGTTCCTAGAGGTCCTATACAGTTTCCTCTTGGGCCAGGAATGTGGGCAAGAGTGGGATGTACTGGAGGTCCCTCCTGCCCTTCAGTCTCAGGAGTGCCCACCTGTCTGGGCGGTGAGCTCTCTGTCCCATGGGGTTTGGGAGCAGGGAGCTGTGGGCCGGGATCAGCTAGGTTCTTATTCTCACTTCTTAACTACTCAGTTAACTCTTCAGTCCTTAAATACAATATACAACCATGGAGCATAGACTATGGTAGCCTGACATTTGCAATGCTGGCACTTGTGATACATGGACTTTGAGAGGCTCATGCCTCCATCACCCTTGTTGCATTTACTCTGGGATGCTCATAATTAAAAAGAAGCATTAGTTGAACATGCACTGATTGGGAGCTTATGCTTATACTTCCAGATCCATAGTGAATGGATTCTGCGAGGTTCAGTCTCGTAACCTAGCACTCAAGATGCACTGCGAGGAGCACACTAGTAGAAAGCTCATACTTGCAGCTGATCATATACATAGGAAATCTCATTCATGTAAACCAGCACTCATGGCACATACATTGTCATAATGCACATCTGTAACCAAGGACTCATTGTGCCTGTGCTGGGGAAGACTCATGCCTATATCCCAGCACTCATTGCTTACATACTGTGGGATAATCATGCCAATAGCACAGCACTGGTGACACATGTACTGTGTAAGGCTCGTGGCTATAACAAACACAGCATTCATTCTGAATGTACTGTGTGAGACTCTAAACAGTAAGCCAGCAACCATGGTGCATATACTGTGAGAGGTTCCTACCTAAAAGGCAGAATCCATGGTGCCTTTTACTATGGTGGGCTATTGGCTGTAACCCAACACTCATGGTGCATATACCGTGGTAGGCCTGACACACTCATGGATTATATATGTGAACTCACACATACAGCCCAGCACTTATATACATTTATTGTGGGTTGCTCACACTTAAAACATAGCAATCAGTGTGCCTGAGGTCCTGAGAAGAATATATATATATATATATATATATATATATATATATATATACCTTCTCTATGTGTCTGTTTAGTTTCTGTTTCCATAATCTGTCCATTGATGAAAGTGTGGAGTTGAAATCTCCTACTATTATTGTGTGAGAGTCAATGTGCTCTTTGAGCTTTAGTAAGATTTCTTTTATGAGTATAGGTATCCTTGTATTTGGAGCACAGATATTTAGGATTGAGAGTTCATCCTTTGATGAATATGAAGTGTTCTTCCTAATTTATTGATATCTTTTGGTTGATAGTTAATTTTATTTGATATTAGAATGGCTACTGCAGCTTCTTTCTTTTTTTTTTTTTTTTTCCGGGGCTGGGGACCGAACCCAGGACCTTGCGCTTCCTAGGCAAGCGCTCTACCACTGAGCCAAATCCCCAACCCCATCAGCTTCTTTCTTTGGACCATTTGGTTGGAAAATTGTTTTCCATCCTTTCACTCTGAGGTAGTGTCTGTCTTTGCCACTGAGATGTGTTTTCTCTGTTCAGCAAAGTGTTGGGTCCTCTTTACGTATCTATTCTGTTGTTAGTCTATGTCTTTTCATTGGGGGAATTGAATCCATTGATGTTGAGAGATATTAGGGAGCAATGATTGCTGTTTCCCATTATTTTTGTTAGAGCTTGGAGTTATGTTTGTGTGACTATCTTCTTTGCGTTAGTTGATATTAGAATACTTTCTTGTGTTTTTTGGGTGTAGTTTCTCTCCTTGTGTTGGAGTTATCCTTTGCAGGCCTGGATTTGTAGAACGATATTGTGTAAATTTTGTTTTGTCATACAATATCTTTGTTTCTTCATCTATGTTAATTGAGAGTTTTGCTGAATATAGTAGCCTGATTCGGCATTTGTTAGGATTTTTTTTTTTTGTCACATCTGCCCAGGATCTTCTGGCTTTCATTTTCTCTGGTACAAAGTCTGGTGTAATTCTGATAGGTCTGCCTTTATATTTTACTTGGCCCCTTTCTCTTTCTGCTTTTAATATTCTTTCTTTGTTTTGTGTATTTGGTGTTTTGACTATTATGTGAGAGGAGGAATTTCTTTTCTTCTCCAACCTATTTGGAGTTCTGTATAATTCTTTTAATATTTATGTATCATTTCTTTCTTTAGGTTTGGGAAGTTTTCCTCCATAATTTTGTTGAAGATATTTAAGTTGGTAATCTTCCCTCTCTTCTATACTTATGATCCTAAGGTTTGATCCTGTCATTGTGCCCTGGATTTTCTGGATGTTTGGGTTAGGAGCTCTTTGTGTTTTATATTATTTTTGATGGTTGTTTCAATGTTTTCTATGGTATCTTCTGACCCTGAGATTTGCTCTTCAATCTCTAGTATTCTGTGGGTGGTGCTCGTGTCTACGACTCTTCATCTCTTCCCTATGTTTTCTATCTCAGGTTGTCTCCTTTTGTACCTTTTCATTGTTTCTAGTTCCACTTTTAGGTTCTGGATTGTTTTGTTCATTTCCTTCACCTGTTTGGTTGTGTTTTCCTGTAATTCTTTAAGGAATTACTGTGTTTCTTTTTTAAGGGTTTCTACTTGTTGTCCTGTGTTGTCTATTTCTTTAAGGGTATTAATTTATGTCCTTCTTAAAGACCTCTAACAGCACCATGAGTTGTGATTTTAAATAAAAAAATTGCTTTTCCAGTGTGTTGACCCCCATCCAGGGGTTGCTTTTGTGAGGGAACTTGGTTCTGATGATGTCAAGTGTCCTTGCATTCTGTTCGTTAGTTTCTTACCCTTGCCTTTCACCATCTGTTTATCTGTGGTTTTTTGCTGGTTTTTCTGTCTCTGACAGTGGCTTGAGAATCCTGTAAGTCTGCCTATCAGCACTCTGGAGACTTGTTTTCTCCCAGTGTGTGTGTGAGAGAGAGACCTGTGTCAGAGGGTCAGCTCTTGGCACAGGCAGAAACCAGATGGATCTTGTCCCGGATTGCTCATAGGTTCCTTTGTCCAGTGGGCTCCAGGCTGGTTTCTCTTGGGCCAGGAATATGAGCAGAAGTGGTGGTCTCCCCTGTGCTCTCAGGACTACTTGCACTGTGGGAACCCCACTCTCTTCCCATGTGATATGGGCTTTCTTTTTTCTTTTTTCATTCATTCATTAACTAGCTAACTAACCAAGTAATGTATGTATGTATGTATGTATGTATGTATGTATGTATGTATGTATGTATTCACTTTACATCATAGTTGCTTCCCCCTCTTGGAGTTGTCCTTTTATATATTCTTTTTAAAAATATTTATTTATTTATTTATTTGTTTATTTATTTATTTATTTATTCACTCCAGATTTTATTCCCCTCCTGTTCTATCCCCTGGACAGTTTTACATCCCATAGTGGCTCAACCCTACCCACCCCACCAGACCTCTAAACTTCATGGGACTTCCAGTATCTTGAGGGTTAGAGGCATATTCTGTTCCTCACATTTCTCACATCATTTGTGAAAGGGTAGAATACCTTCCACATATACAATCACCTTGATACATCAAAACTCTGTAGGGCTAGCCACTTCCTCTCCAACTGAGGAAAAATAACATAGCCCAGTCAGGGGATGGTGCAAGGGTTGTAGCATTAGGAAGATTGAGAATCACTTCTTTAAGGTATTTAACCACAGATAGGTATAGCTACCAGCATCCAAATACAGCTGCATTGCAACTACTTCATCTTTGACTCAGAGAATATACTTGAGGATGCAGTGGAAAGAATACCAGGTCATCTACTGCAAAACATTGTCCCTTAGAAAATGATAGAAGAAACAAAACCAAAAACTGTAATATCAATGTACTAATGAACATGAAAGGGAACAAATTTTGTGGGGCTCCAGGTTCACCCCACATAAAGCAAAAAACTACCAAGAACTAGGGATGACTGGAAGTGGAAAATTAACCCATCCTTCAGAAGCAGAGTGTTATTAACTGGCTGTAGAATGCAATGTGTTCAGCCTTGACACCAAACACACACCAACAAGTGCTTGTCATTTTAGAGCAGTGGTTCTCCATCTTCCTAATGCCATAAACATTTAATACAATTCCTATATTTTGATGATTTTCAGTTCCTCCTTCAGAACTGTAACTTTGCTACTGAAGGACCTGCCCTGTATGGGATCCATCCCATGCATGGCCACCAAACCCTGACACTATTATTGATGCCTTGTTGTCCTTGCAGACAGGAACTTTTCATGACTGTCTCTTGTGAGGCTCTACCAACAGCTGACTGAGACAGATTCTTATAGTCAATCATTGGACTGAGACACGGATCACTGCAAAAGAGTTAGAGGAAGGATTGAAGGAGATGAAGGGTATGGAAACCCCATAGGAAGAACTAAAGTGTCAACTAACCTAGATCACTGAGAGCTACCAAAAACTAATACAGCATCCAAAGAGCATTAATGGGATAGTTTGTTTCCCCCAGCACATATGTTGCAGAGGAGGACATTGTTTGTCCCCAGTAAGAGAAGATGTGCCAAATCCTGTAGAGACTTTATGTCCCAGGGAAAATTGATGCAGGGGATGGTAAAAAGTGTGTCATGGGTGAGCATCAGAGGCATTTGGGGGAATATACTTTCAAAGGCTCTGCTAGAAGTGATGGGGTGAATAACTCTGAGAAAGAGGATCATGGAGGGCAAAATTTGGAATTTAAATAAATGAAATAATTTAATTAAAAAATTCACCCTGGTCCTAGCCCACAGGTTGACAATTTTTGTTATAAAGCCTTTTGCCAAAACTTAGAATCTAATTTGACATTGTAAAAGAGAATTAAGAATTCAGAGATAAGCTATCAAGAAGAAAGAGTGAAACACAAAAAGCATATAAGATAGAGGTTTTAAAAATGGAAACCTGTGGGTTTTTTATTTTAATTCTAATACAAGTGCCCATGACTGGGGGAACAAGTGATGGTGTTGGTTCCAGAAGATTTCAGAAGCCACCAAACTTTCTAATCAATATTGACTATAGGAAAATGAAGCTTTCAAAGCTGAGAGAATCTTTGTTTTTACTTGTAAGATATTCTCTAATCTCTCATGTTAGTCATATGTTAACTATTTAGCAGAAGATTTTGTTTTGATGAACTTATAGGTCTCTCATATGCCTTCTTCTTACAGAGATTACTGGCATTTGGCAGCAACTCCACCTGGCTTCCCAGAGAACATTTATGTAGTTGTGACTGCTGCTGTTTTTCTTCTTATGTGATTTATATCTGGTGTTGTTTGTTCCCATTAGGAAGTACACCTGTGCATTGTGCAGTTGCAGACCACAATCCCTTAGGGATGCTTGGGCAGAAAAATTGAATGTTCAACACTAGTATGAGTTCTTGAATTTAAGCCTAAAATAGGATAGTAAAATTTCACTTAGGAGAAAAAAGAAGTAAATCCAAGAACTTATTCAAAGTATTTTTGTTGTCTTTTTATTTGTTTTGTTTCCCCCATAATTTTAAATCATGTATATGTGTTGGAGAGACTCATATATCCATGAGTACATGAGGATAAAAATGGGCAATGATAACCAAAGAGGTGTATTAATAAGATCTTGTGAGCCTGGAAACACCAATTTCCCTTAATTACCAAACTATCTCCCCAGCCGAAAACAAAGAAAATATGAAAATATTTCTATTCATATTAAAGGTACAGATGCTCACAATTACTGAAGAGATCTAGCATCACTCAGCTCCAATTTGACTTTGTTTTTCATAACCCATTCTTGCCTCATCCTTCCAATTGAGAAAATTACTGTCAAGTACCACCATGCGTCTATTGATCATTAGGTTTTAATTAACAAGAAATTACTTAAGAAAACACTTCAATCATACTATTTTGTGCTTAAGACTCAGTCCTTGATTTGTATCAAATTTGGCAACAAGTTTAAGGTTGATTTCTGTTGCTGTGCTACAACACTAACCAAAGCAATTTGGGGAACTTTAGGATTCATTTGATTTCCTACTTATAGTCTGGTGTAGGGAAAAATTAGGCAGGGAGTAAAGGAGACCATGGAGGAATAAAAATTACTGGCTTGCTCAGCCTGTTTTTCTATACTGCCCAGGGCTAATGGATTAAGGGGAGCATTACTCACATTGGGTTGGGTCCTACTACGTTGATCATTGATCAAAGAAAAACCATAAAATCATGTTCATGTTCCCTTCTCTCAAGTGACTCTAATTTATATCAAGGTGAAAAAATTAACCAGCACAATATTTTGCATATGCTTTATCAAATGAACCTGTGTGGATACATGATATGAAATTCACAAAGAAGAAATAAAAAGGTAAAAAGTTAAATTAAATTCAATGAAAAAAAGAGAACTCAGTGAAAAAGACATCTGGGGAAGAAACATGTGGATTGGTTTTAAAAAATGTGCAAATGATTTGAAAATACTTGGATCCCATGTAAATGTTCATCAAAAGTTGAAACTTGATGAGAATGAGCTCAATGATCAAGTACAATTCCCCAAGAAGTTATTTAACACAGTTTTGCATCAGACTAACAAACTTACTTCACAGCCAGGGATGTGTGACAGTGGGCAGAAAATGGGGATTAAATGTTTTATATCTGTATTGTAGGAGTTTTGTTAGTCTTAAACTAGAAGCTTTATCTCTAAAGACTAGAATTAAAGTTGCTAGAAATTATAGTACATGCTACTAGAGGAAAGATAAAGGGAATAAAGATGAATATATCCTCTTAAATTTTTTTCCCTCATCCGAGGAACAGGGAAAAGTGCAGAAGTTGCTGGGAAAGATCTTGAGAATTAAAGGATGAGGAAGTTGGCTGTGAACACAAATATCCTGAAAGGAGCATAGGTAAAAGAAAAAGCCTTGGGAATATGACTCAAAAAATACAATCTGAGGAAGAAGCATTACACTGTGCATGACAGTATGGAAGGTAGTAAGCTTAAAATGCTTTTATCCTACATAACAATTTACAGGAAAGTACATATAGGTGCATGGGAGAGGTAGTCATTGCAAAGGAAAGAAACAAAGATTTTTCCATATGCTGTACCAAGTAATGAACCATCAGAATATAAATGTATGCAAATTTAGATGGTATCTACAGCTTATATTTCAAAATGTATATGTATATAAAATACATATATGCATTCAGTAATAGTTATTTATATAAGAGCCCATATGCATTTTAGGAGTGCAGGGAGAGGTACAAATGGTGTGTTGGAATCAGGAAATATAAAGAAAAAAGCAATTAAATTACAGTCTCAAAACTAACTACCAAATCATAGTTAAAAATAAAGGAACAAATAATATTTTGTGAAAAATGGCACTGTATTTCACCAAATAATGTTGAGAAATAGTAATGGGTATGTGTTTGTATTTGTTTCTTTGTGCATGTAATATTAAACCGAATAATATTATGTTACTCCTATTTTGACAAATTGTATAATGAGATTCTTCATCTAAAGTGATTTATTTGTTCCTAGACTTCAGTGACCTAATTGTGATAAAGTTATTGTGTATTACATTATTTTCATTACTGCTTTTTCCTCACTGAATGAAACACCTTTCATAATGAAATGCTGTGTTTTCTATAAAGTTCAAGAGCCTTATAGAGCAGGCACAATCTGAACCCCACAGTCCTTTTCATATGTTGTACTCTTCTTGTATGTTATTTGATATTCTGAATATCTTCATAGTATATTATAAAGCTATTCCAATATGTCAGGGCTCTGTGATGGCCATCAAGAATATTCAATGCTGTAACTATGCTCCACACTCTACTATGATTCAATCTTGTTTCTCTTTTTCAAATCAATGCCTTTTATTGCATCAGTAATCTAAGACATTCCAAATCTCATCTAAGGCAATTTACCAATTTGCTGATGTCTTAGTTTCTGTTGCTGTAACACCATGGTCAAAGGGAATATATGAGAAAGTATTATTTCCCTATGCCTCTTGGTCACACATAATTGAATAATGCCAAGAACGTGAATTCAAGGACTCAACAAGAGTCCCTGGAATAATGCTGATTACTGGCTTTATGTCCATCCTATCTACAGTCTTCTTCCTTATAACTCCCTGAACAACTTGTTTAGAGGTGGTATTTCCCACATGCAGCAAGTTCACTTTATACTAATCCTTAATTAAGAACATTCCTTAAAAACAAGTCAAAGTGATGGTAGCCACTCCTCAACTGAGATTTCCTATTTTCAATATGTTTAGGTTTGTGAGGGCTCATTTGCCACCAAAACTTACTAATTGGTATTATTTTAAGCAATCCTACCCTGTGGTATAAATACTATCTCTAGGTATTGCTTAAACTTTTTTATGATTAAGGAATACTTTTGTTAAGGCAAAGTAAAACAGTAAAACTTTGATAAAGCAATTTATCTTTTTATTTCTGAAGAAAATTTAAATCTGGTCGAACTAAAAGAACGTAACACTTTGGGACAAAGATACACCCTAGTAACCCAGCACTAGAAGCCAAGATAGAGAATACCTCCACAACTATCATAACCTTCCCCCTTGTGCTATGGTAGACAGGGAGGAAGGTGATCCATACACTGTAGAACACCAACATGCTGAATGTTAGGAACTTGGCTTCATTGAATCTGTCAGGAAGGTTCCTAGCCAAGAAAGCCACAGTGAAGCTCCCCAGAGCCAAGGAGCCCAAATATCCCAAGACAAAGTAGAAGGCAATGATTGAGCCTTTGTTGCAAATAATGATGACCTTACCATGTTCAGATTGTATATCTCTGTCAATAAAGGGAGGAGATGTTCCCAACCAGATTCCGCAAAGAGCAAGTTGTATTAGGGTACAAATGGGAATGAGAAAGTTAGTTGCCACTTTTATCATCCTCCTTCTTATCATTCTCCCTGGAGTAGTGAGCTTGAAAGCTGTAACCACAGTTATTGTTTTGGCCAACACGGTAGAAACAGCCACAGTGAAAAACACTCCAAATGTGGTCTGCTGCAGGATGCAGGTGGCCTGGTTGGGATGTCCAATGAAGAGCAATGAGCAGAGAAAACAGAAGACTAGAGAGATGAGCAGGACGTAGCTGAGAATGCGGTTATTGGCTTTCACAATGGGAGTATCCTTGTACTTCACAAAAGTGACTAGTACTAGAATTGTGAGGGCTGAGAAGGATAGGGCCATGCAGCCTAGAGCCATCCCCAGTGGATCTTCATAGGCCAGAAATGACACAGTTCTTTGGAGGCACTGGGTTTGCTCTAAGTTGGTATACGAATCATCTGGACACCTCACACACTGTTCCATATCTGCTAGCAAACAACAATAAACTCTTATAAAATATCATATTTGTGTAGTTAATACTTTTTTATTTGTATTATTCAGAGGATATATAAATAAATAATTTGATGTTGAGCATCTATTACATTTCTTATTGCTCTAGGGACCATTAACTTAAGATTGCTTTCTATTCACCTATGCTTTGAGATGGAACAAATCATCATCACAGGGAATGGAAAAAATACTTATTAAACCAAGAAGAAAGAAAAATGTGATTAATAATATTCATAATAGGTTATCTTATTCCTCAAACCATAAATTTACTAAAGACAGACAAGGGTAGTGTGCAGAAATAGTTGTTGATGCCATTTGATGAAAGACATTATGTACTTTGCTTTGAGAGTTGTGCACTGTCTACCTGTATATAGGCACCAGAGCATATAATTACCCATGCAAAACTGTTCACATAAGGGAATATTGTCCTTGAAGAAGTATACCTCATAGATCTGTGCATATCCCTCTTGTTGTATAATTTCTTTTTTCCCAACTACACATTCCAAGGTTATGGATATTGAAGGTTATGGCATGAAGGTTATGAATATTGACATTCATCCTTTTTTCTTAGCTAGATTGTGATTAATGATAAGCACTATCCCATCTGTTGCTGCATTCTTGAAATATTAACCCTTGTTTGAACTTTTTACAAGAAATTCTTAACCATTTAAGCCATATAAGCTATTAAAATATATTTCAGTAAAGTACAACTGTTATCCTGAGCATCTGGTATTTGTCAGGCACTAAGCTGTGTGATAGAGGGAAATATTGCGGACTGATCATGTAGTCAAGATTCTTTGTACAAAGAATCAAAGAAGAATAAACATCTGCATAGATTATGTTTAAAATTATCGTTTAAAAATTGTTACACATGCATGTCCCCCTAAACATTTTCTGCATAATATAAAATCAGTAGCCACTATATTGTGAGAGAAATGAGTTGTTTATAGAAAAATTACAGTTTATTTGCTTGGGTCCAAAAGATGTTGATATTATTTCTTGTTAAATTCTGAAACATGGAGATTTTTGGTCTTCAGTTTCCATGAGGCCATATCATATTTCTAGTTTAGAAAAAGAAGGTATTTGTATTCATCAGTTTTCTCCTTCATGCAAGCATGTACCTGTATCATTGGAAACCTCATTTTCTGGGCACTGGACACAATCAAAGCAGCAGTCTGTTGTTTTCTTTCTGATGAATTTTCTGAATCCAGCAGTACATGTCATACTACACATGGAAGAGGGAACCTGAGGCAATACACACACACACACACACACACACACACACACACACACACACACACGTGTGTGTCAGTGTAGTTCATATATACATCATATATACAACGACCCATACATCGATATATGTGACATTAAGTGATTTGGTTATAAATATTCCTCTGATAATTTATTATTTTATATTACCTTACAGTGCACTAAAATTCACAGAATATTTACTACATTATGTAATATTATATATGTAACATGTCAGTTATAGCAATTTAAAATTTTTCTTCTTAAACTGATTAATCCAAATGGAAGGTTTATGTGGCATCAGTTTCTCTCTCAAGATTTATACATAAAAAATAAGAACAGTGAGTTGTATGGAGAGAGAAGGTAAGATACATCAAGAAAGTGTTGTTTAAATGTATGAGAACAAAGTATGTTATATAAGACTCTCATACAATTAATGAACTTTTCCTTAAGTTTAAAAGAAAACCTTGGGGGTTGGGGATTTAGCTCAGTGGTAGAGAGCTTGCCTAGCAAGCACAAGGCCCTGGGTTCGGTCCCCAGCTCCGGAAAAAAAAAAAAGAAAAAAAACCTTGAATCTCCATTCTATTCCTCCTCCCTCTGCTTTTTTTTTTTTTTTTTTTTTTTTTTTATTAACTTAAGTATTTCTTATGTATATTTCGGGTGTTATTTCCTTTCCAGGTTTCCCGGCAAACATCCCCTTCCCCCCCCCCTTCCTTATGGGTGTTCCCTCCCCCCTCCCCCCATTGCGCCCTCCCCGACAGTCTAGTTCACTGGAGGGTTCAGTCTTTAGCAGGGACCCAGGGCTTCCCCTTCCACTGGTGCTCTTACTAGGATATTCATTGCTACCTCACGAGGTCAGAGTCCAGGGTCAGTCCATGTATAGTCTTTAGGTAGTGGCTTAGCCCCCGGAAGCTCTGGTTGCTTGGCATTGTTGTACATATGGGGTCTCGAGCCCCTTCAAGCTCTTCCAGTTCTTTCTCTGATTCCTTCAACGGGGGTCCCGTTCTCAGTTCAGTGGTTTGCTGCTGGCATTCGCCTCTGTATTTGCTGTATTCTGGCTGTGTGTCTCTCAGGATCGATCTACATCCGGCTCCTGTCGGTCTGCACTTCTTTGCTTCATCCATCTTGTCTAATTGGGTGGCTGTATATGTATGGGCCACATGTGGGGCAGGCTCTGAATGGGTGTTCCTTCAGTCTCTGTTTTAATCTTTGCCTCTCTCTTCCCTGCCAAGGGTATTCTTGTTCCCCTTTTAAAGAAGGAGTGAAGCCTTCACATTTTGACCATCCGTCTTGAGTTTCATTTGTTCTAGGCAACTAGGGTAATTCAAGCATTTGGGCTAATAGCCACTTATCAGTGAGTGCATACCATGTATGTCTTTCTGTGATTGGGTTAGCTCACTCAGGATGATATTTTCCAGGTCCAACCATTTGCCTACTTAATTTCATAAAGTCGTTGTTTTTGATAGCTGAGTAATATTCCATTGTAGATGTACCACATTTTCTGTATCCATTCCTCTGTTGAAGGGCATCTGTTCTTTCCAGCTTCTGGCTATTATAAATAAGGCTGCGAAACATAGTGAGCACGTGTCTTTTTTTTTATATGTTGGGGCATCTTTTGGGTATATGCCCAAGAGAGGTATAGCTGGATCCTCAGGCAGTTCAATGTCCAATTTCTGAGAAACCTCCAGACTGATTTCCAGAATGGTTGTACCAGTCTGCAACCCCACCAACAATGGAGGAGTGTTCCTCTTTCTCCACATCCTCGCCAGCATTTGCTGTCACCTGAGTTTTTGATCTTAGCCATTCTCACTGGTGTGAGGTGAAATCTCAGGGTTGTTTTGATTTGCATTTCCCTGATGACTAAAGATGTTGAACATTTCTTTAGGTGTTTCTCAGCCATTCGGCATTCCTCAGCTGTGAATTCTTTGTTTAGCTCTGAACCCCATTTTTTAATAGGGTTATTTGTCTCCCTGCGGTCTAACTTTTTGAGTTCTTTGTATATTTTGGATATAAGGCCTCTATCTGTTGTAGGATTGGTAAAGATCTTTTCCCAATCTGTTGGTTGCCGTTTTGTCCTGACCACAGTGTCCTTTGCCTTACAGAAGCTTTGTAGTTTTATGAGATCCCATTTGTCGATTCTTGATCTTAGAGCATAAGCCATTGGTGTTTTGTTCAGGAAATTTTTTCCAGTGCCCATGTGTTCCAGATGCTTCCCTAGTTTTTCTTCTATTAGTTTGAGTGTGTCTGGTTTGATGTGGAGGTCCTTGATCCACTTGGACTTAAGCTTTGTACAGGGTGATAAGCATGGATCGATCTGCATTCTTCTACATGTTGACCTCCAGTTGAACCAGCACCATTTGCTGAAAATGCTATCTTTTTTCCATTGGATGGTTTGGGCTCTTTTGTCAAAAATCAAGTGACCATAGGTGTGTGGGTTCATTTCTGGGTCTTCAATTCTATTCCATTGGTCTATCTGTCTGTCTCTGTACCAATACCATGCAGTTTTTATCACTATTGCTCTGTAATACTGCTTGAGTTCAGGGATAGCGATTTCCCCTGAAGTCCTTTTATTGTTGAGGATAGTTTTAGCTATCCTGGGTTTTTTGTTATTCCAGATGAATTTGCAAATTGTTCTGTCTAACCCTTGAAGAACTTCGGGATGGGGATAACATTTAAAATGTAATAAAATATAATAAATAATAAAAATATATAAATGAAAAGTAGCAATTGGTCTTCATCTCATGGTTATTATTTCAGTGCCTCATGTTTTAAATTTATATATATTGAAAAAATAACAATTGTGGCATACCTCCAATGTTCCTCCTGTGGCCCATTCCAAGTCTTCAGATATATGAAGTTGTTGATTCTGTGTGAAATAAGGAAAATAGCTTCCTATTTTGACTTTTAATCCAAGGCCTTCTGGAAAATTCCAGATGATGAAAATGTCATAATCTACACAGTGATTTTCCCTGTGATTCATGTTTACCAGTTCTCCAACAGGGTTAGTAAATACCCTGGTTTTCACCAAGGAAGCCACCTAAATGAGATGAATCATTAGATGATTACATATGCATATCAACATAGGCAATGCTAAATTGAGAATGTACCATATTTTTAATGTCTTTCCAACAAGACAGGTGTATGAAAGTAATCACATGTAGTAAAATACATTATACCTCCTAAATCACTAAAAATTAATATACTTCATATTAATGTTTGATTGTAAAACATGCTAGAAAAAATAATTACCAGAAAACAAGTAACATGGTGTCTGTGTCTGTGTGTGTGTGTGTGTGTGTGTGTGTGTGTGTGCATGTTTGTCAAAATAGTATTTAAGAACTGAAGCCACATATGTAAGAATTAAGTAGAAGTCTAAAATTCTGGAAGCTGTGGAAATAAAGAATGGTAGTAGGTATTTTATATACATACTGTATACATATATGAAATAAACATAAACTTAATAAAATGTGTAATCTTAATCATTTGTGATTTTATAAATAATTATGAATTTAAATGAATAACTAGTAATCAAAGCACATGTACTGATTCTTTTTTTTTTTTTTTTTATTTTTTGATTAGAAAATTTTTTAATCCCAAATTGTCAAAAGGCAATTTTCCTCTTAAATCCCCAAATCCCCCTTATTACTGATTCTTGAACTCATGAGAAAAAATTTGTCAAACACATTTTTTCCTCTTGGCTCCTTTTTTAAATTTGAACTCATGTGGCATAAACACATTTTCAAAAATATATTGATCTTCATAAAAATATATTGTCTCCTGTTAAAAGTTATCACTGTGCATGGTATACATACATGTAAAAGATTTATTTGAGAGTTTTGCAGTGTAGAGATCTTTAGACTAATAGAATAATCTCTAAAATGTATGTGAGCTTCTCAGGGGCATGAAAGATCACATTGATATATCTAAGTGTAGTGAAATATATGAAGCTTTACCTGCTGACAGTCAGTGAATACTCCTTTGGCTTTTGCCAATTTCTGAGACTGTACTTGTTGTAAAATGAGTTCATGGTAGGTGTGGGCCACAGCATACACAGCATTATACAAATTGTAACCTTCTTCGCTCAGGACCATGTCAAATGTGAGCTGTGCTAACCATTCCAATGGGTTGTTGAAAGTAAAAGAATCCATTTTGCTATTGTTCTTCGAGATTGAACAGTTAAAATGATTCCACCCCAGCATAGACTGGGAAATGTCTACTGGATACATGGAAGTGTTCATTGTTTGCATAAAATTTCTGAATTCAGCAATGTCACTGTGGTGGTGTGCAAAAGTGACAGTCCCATGGAAGAAATCAAGGCTGAAATCTTTTATATCTGTGATAACATCCCATTGCGAGGTTGTGATCCAGATTCTCTGCACACCCAAGTTTCCCCACCTCCTAAAGCTGACTTCTAGAGTAGAGTTCATTTCACCATAAATGATAACAACTTTTGCTGTAGATGTCATAAGTTGTTGGTCATAAATCTTAACCCTTGCCATGTATAGCTGCATGTTTTCTGGGATCATATTCACAAAAGCTAAACAGATCGCATGCCTTTGCATTTCTTCTCTCAAGTCTGAGAGAAACTGAATACCTTGGTCATCATCTGTAATGGCCAGTCCTATCCAAGTCCATTTAAAATGAAGCATCAAGGATGCCATGCCATGGGACAAACACGTGTCCTTGGATGCCACCTGATGGACATAGGGAAACTGGTCCTGGTCACTCAGGTTAGGGTTAAATGGTCCAAAGAAGATCTGGAGAGTGTTTAAGAGAGGACAAAATATCCCCATGAGGAATCTGATTGTTAGGATGTTTGGAGTCATATACAAGTAATGTTACTCACCATTCACAATTCAGTGTAAGGATAGAATGATTATACTACAAATATTCTATATTTTCCTATTATATTCTAGACTATTCTTGACAAGTCTGAATATTCAGTTTTGCCTGTTAGACCAGTAATTTAAACAATAAGTTATTTAATTATATATATATATATGTGTGTGTGTGTGTGTGTGTGTGTGTGTGTGTGTAACAGCATACTCAGAAATTCATGGGGTCCAAGTTTTCTTGTAGGCACATGTAAAGGTAGTTTAAACGTTGTTAATTCATACAGTGTCTCACATTCTTACCTTTGGATCCTTGGAATTAATTGCCAGTTTTAAGGATGTTGTCCATAATGGTCCTGTAAGCTGTACATCACAAGTTTTCTCCATTCCACAGATAAAATTAGTAAAAGCCAGACCTTTGCTTGATTGTGAATATACTTCATCCACAATTCCCAATGTATCTTCACACATGCCAAAAATGATGGAAAATAGCAAAGACATGTTGGATAAAAGATAAGGATTCTTGTTGATCTCATCAGTAGCAAAAAACATGACCAGAAAAAACTCGTATTTTCTTGCTGGTATTCTAAAACCAAGCATAGTGATGATTAAAGGAGGTGTTTGAAACATAAAATTTCAATTGCAGTTAAGTTTGTACTATAAGAAGTACATTTATCCTCCTAGATTATCTCTAATGTTACATTTATTCAAAAATTAAAAGAAAGGGTAAACATCAATCTCATACTGTTAATAAGTTTAATATGTGACTGGGTATTTCATGACTAGACCAAAAAGTATTCTGGTAAATTAGTATGAAGCCCAGTAGGCTTTTTCCATATTCAGTGACAACTCCAGAATGACAGGAGGGGCTCATTTAAAGAGTATTTTAAAAAGCAAAATATATGTATATTCACAAGTGTGTATGCAATAATAATACGTGGAATCAAGTATAGTAGACCTCCTTCCCATCCACACATATATATTTCAGTATATGAATTTATGCACAACTTTTAGAGACCAAAATAAGATAAGCTTTTTATAGGGGCCTTTGATGCATGCTCAGACAGGAATCATTGACAGACATTGGAGGATAGGCAGTGGTGCAGTCTCATCGCACTGAAATTTTGCCAAAAGTGGGAAATGCGAATTCAAGGCAAATGAGAACACATATTTCACCATATGTTATCCACACAGAGTCAACAGATATTTCATTTTCCAGCTTTGTGAAGTAGAACGCAGTGTAGTAAAGCTAAGCTAAACTGTGACATATTTGAAAGTATTAAAATAGTGATTGATGTTATAATCAATTTTCAGTGGTTCCTAAAGTTACAGGGAGAAAAACACAACGGATTCTGACAATTTTTGTCAGAGCTATATATTTCAAATTCATGACATTGAAAGAGAGAATAATGTTAATGACTTACCTAAAATTAATGTAATTAAGAAGTTTATTATAAAAATTTTCTTCAATAGGTCCCTCCAATGTAAAAAGGATAAAACCACAGTCATTTTGCAAATCTCCATCATTATCTTCACTATTCTTTATCCTCCAAAAGCAATTGGGTTCAGTCAAACTGCACAAGATGAGAGAAAACTTCAGGAAACAAAAGGCAACAGTGAAAGCACACAGCTTCTTCATGTCTGCTAAGATCTAGCCTGGAGCAGCTGTGAAACCTGTTTTTTATGCAGACAAACATTTACACCTATCTGTATATTTTAAGACTTCTGCTGTCTGGAGATTCACTTAATTATATTCATCAGTTCCTTTCCATTCATCCTATGTTCTCCCTGGATACAATAGGATAATTCTGGCCTCAAGCTCTACATCTGAGGTCTGAAAACTTTTGATCAAAACATTTCCGAAAACATGTTTTGAAGATCATGTTCTCCATCCACAACAACCATGATTTCATTCATATCTGTGACACAAATCTTCCAAAGGGCAATCTTCTTTTGGACAGCTTGAACCAGATCACGTGTAAACAGCCATATGTGTGAACCCAATAGATTTCAACAGAACTTCTATAGTAAGACTAGAGTTGAGAAGTTATAAATGTTCCATATCATTCAGGCTTTGAGTTGAATCATGGGACATTTTGTCTTCCATTTTCTATTGAAGGGAAGCACAGTCTCACAGGCAACATTGAGTCAGGAGTTGAGCATTTTCTCTGTTCATATCCTATTGTATGAAATTCATGTTTACAAAATCTCCTCAATCTTCCTATGATTCCTTTTATCTGGAGATGGTGTCATTATGTTAAATCCAATAATGCCTGGAATTATACAGATTCAATACCCATGCTATCCAATATCTTTTCCAGTGCAGATATTTAATGAGTTATAATGCTGATCGATTGCCTGATAATCAGTCCTTGGCAGTCAATGCCATTTGATAAAATATTTTTTGGTTGAGTTTGTTCATACCTCATTAAGATGAATGAGAACAATTGCATATGTTCTATTTGAAGGAATGAAACAATTTATGTATCATTTATGAGAGAGAATTTTATTGCTAATGTTAATATATGCATTATATTATTTTTATTTTTGTCTAGTTGGTATTTGTTTTGATATAGTACTGTCTCGGACTACATTGCAACAACACAGATGTACGTCTGATATGCTCATATATGTAACTTGTTTACATTACAGTGAGTGACACGGATGGAGCATTGAATGTGATTTATAATTTTTGAAATACCTTATTGTTATGTTCATAAGGGTCACACTGAATTCTATTCCAATAGAAATAAAGTGGAAATTTTACTCTATTTTCAGCATAATTGGTACTTCCCTGGCTTATAATACAATCTTGCTATGGGGTTTATGAACTTTCCTACTTACTATGGATTAGAATTTGTTCCATATTTTGGTTAAATTATGTCTTTGACAGTGTAAGTATTTTTTCACTACTTATGCACACCTAAAAAAAAAGGGTAAATAGAGAGTCCTAATGCGAATTTCTATCCTTTTCTATACTTTATGGTAATGCCATGTCAAATGACTTGAGAACATGCATGGAGGCTGACTCTTCACTCTGTTGTGACTGCAATTAAAATGTCATCCGGAGCTGTGTGAGTGTTTTGGAAGTTATGTGGTGCTCATATGCATTGGACTGAGATCCATACTGTACTCATTATATCAAGCATAGAGGTGAAACATGCAGATCCTTCAGTAATGTCGAATTTGCTTTTGTCAAGTTTGAGAGGTGAGGCTCCACATTGTTTTCACAAGAGACAACCACTATGTTATTTGGAACACAAATAGTACTTCGGAACTCTCTTTCTCTTTTTGCCTAAATCACACGTTATAGGCTTGATATGATGAAAAGAATGCACATCACACACTACAGTGTCCTTCTTGATTATCAAGAAAATCTGTGGTTCATTTGTTCCCCTTAAGTTATTCTGTTGGATGGCCATCTTAATATTTGAACAATAATATCTGATGGGTATATAAAATAAAAATTTGCTTTCATGTTTAACAGAGAATATTCCATTGTCTCCTTCTAGTTGGTTGTCCCTTGTTTTCTTGTGGAATTTTATATCTGCATCAGATATAGACATGTGATAGCCTCTATTCCATTTCATTTCATAGAATAATATTACAAGTATTGGTGTTGTGCTTTCATTAAATGTTTCATATCATTCATTAGAAAGACGTTCTTTTGCTGCTTGTTGTCCATTAATCATATGCTGAGTTTTGTTTCTTCAATCACTTAAAACTTAGTTTGATACATTTCTGAGATAAGAGGTAGTCAAACATTGAAGTACTTATGAATATCTGAACTAAATATTCTACATGGATGGAAAGGCTTCTTCTTTCATTACTAAAATATGAAATAATAAAGATCTCATTGATTAAGCACAGATATTTGCAAGGCACTCTGATGTCCCTTGTATATCCATGCACAATAAATACAACTTCAGTATCTTCATTACAATGGAATTAATTATAATTAATCTAATTTATGTAGGAAATAAACATTCCATTTAGTTTGTTGAAACAAAATCTAGCTGTTTATTACTTGATTATAAATAAGATTTTTAACACAATGGATCATAACTGACAGGACATATTACTTCTGTAAACTAAAACTACATAGATAGGCAGATTTCTGCTGCTGATTTTTCCAAGTTGTCCCATTATAATCTTTCATTTTAAAATTTTTTAATGATTTTTCCATTTTTTATTGGTTATATTATTTACTCATATTTTTCCCTCCATCTTAATTAAATTGGGTATTTCCTATTTACATTTCAATTGTTATTCATTTTCCCGGATTCCAGGCTAACATCCCCCTAACCCCTCACCCCTTCACCTTCCTTTCTCTATGGGTGTTCCCCTTCCCATCCTCCCCCCATTACCGCCCTCCCCCCAACAATCCCGTTCACTGGCGGTTTAGTCTTGGCAGGACCAAGGGCTTCCCCTTCCACTGGTGCTCTTACTAGGCTATTCATTGCTACCTATGAGGTTGGAGCCCAGGGTCAGTCCATGTATAGTCTTTGGGTAGTGGCTTAGTCCCTGGAAGCTCTGGTTGGTTGGCATTGTTGTTCATATGGGGTCTCGAGCCCCTTCAAGCTCTTCCAGTCCTTTCTCTGATTCCTTCAACGGGGGTCCTGTTCTCAGTTCAGTGGTTTGCTGCTGGCATTCGCCTATGTATTTGCCATATTCTGACTGTGTCTCTCAGGAGAGATCTACATCTGATTCCTGTCAGCCTGCACTTCTTTGGTTCATCCACCTTATCTAGTTTGGTGGCTGAATATGTATGGGCCACATGTGGGGCAGGCTCTGAATGGGCGTTCCTTCTGCTTCTGTTCTAAACTTTGCCTCCCTATTCCCTGCCAAGGGTATTCTTGTTCCCCTTTTAAAGAAGGAGTGAAGCATTCGCATTTTGGTGATCCTTCTTGAGTTTCATTACTTCTATACATATAGGGTAATTCGAGCATTTGTGCTAATATCCACTTATCAATGAGTGCATACTATGGTGTTTTTCTGTGATTGGGTTACCTCACTCAGGATGATATATTCCATTTCCATCCATTTGTCTATGAATATCATAAAGTCATTGATTTTGATAGCTGAGTATTAGTCCATTTTGTAGATGTACCACATTTTCTGTATCCATTCCTCTGTTGAAGGGCATCTGGGTTCTTTCCAGCTTCTGGTTATTATAAATAAGGCTGCTATGAATTTAGTGGATCACGTGTCTTTGTTATATGTTGGGGCATCTTTTGGGTATATGCCCAAGAGAGGCATAGCTGGATCCTCAGGTATTTCAATGTCCAATTTTCTGAGGAACCTCCAGACTGATTTCCAGAATGGTTGTACCAGTCTGCAATCACAACAACAATGGAGGAGTGTTCCTCTTTCTCCACATCCTCGCCAGCATTTGCTGTCACCTGAGTTCTTGATCTTAGCCATTCTCACTGGTGTGAGGTGAAATCTCAGTGTTGTTTTGATTTGCATTTCCCTTATGACTAAAGGTGTTGCACTTTAGGTGTTTCTCAGCCATTCTGCATTCCTCAGCTGTGAATTTTTTGTTTAGCTATGAACCCCGTTTTTAATAGAGTTATTTGTCTCCCTGCAGTCTAACTTCTTGAGTTCTTTGTATATTTTGGATATTATCCCTCTATCTGTTGTAGGATTGGTAAAGATCTTTTCCCAATCTGTTGGTTGCCATTCTGTCTTAACAACAGTGTCCTTTGCCTTACATAAGTACGGGTCACTCAAGTTTTTTTTTTTAAAACAAAACACAGTAAAACAAAACAAAACCCAAGAAATATAAGACTAGTATACACTTTTGATAGTCTCATGAAACTTGATTTTCCTAGTTTGTGTCCAAAGATTAACATGCATAGGTTATCTTGTCTAGGCATTTCCTTTCTGTCCAAAGGACTTAGATTTGATTCCTCGTGTTGACTTTTGTTGGCTTACAATCTGATAACCCTATCTTCAACTGATCCTGCATCCTCTTCTGGTCTTCAAAGGGAGCTCCATGTGTGCCATACTTTATGCAAAAATTAAAAGTATTTATAAGAATATCAGCACTCACTCAGTCCTAGCATATGGTTACACATCTTAAAAGATATTGAAATGATTCATAATTTTGTACATTTGTAATTAAGTGAAGCTTCACTTAATAAAGTAAAATACTATAAAGTCTCATAAACTCAGTAATCCAGCCATCACTGGCACAACAGGCATACAGAAGGACATTATGGAGAATGGTGGTAATGTGTGTCCCCTTGGCCTTATTCAATTGTCATATTTTCCTACATATTTAGAAATGTGGTACAAAACAAGAGTCCGTTGAGTATGACCAAAGATGAGCACAGCAAGTCATTGGTTCCATAATAGTTGAAAAGTAACTAGATGATGGGCAGCACACACTGCAAGGAAATTCTAGGTGATAGAATGATTGCCATCCTTGCATAAATAAGGCACTCACTGCTAAATATTCTACACTTAGTATGGTGAGCATTCTCTTATTCTTATAAATTTCATCTTTTAATGTTTCAGACTATAGTCAATTATGGCTAATTGCAGATGTGGAAAGAAGAAAACTAAAGTAGTCAAAAATGAAGGAATTAAATATTTATATTAATTCATTTTATGTTATACTACGAAAATGAATTGATCTTGTCAGAGAGGCATGAAAATGTGTGACCTGGACAAGTCAAAGGACTGGCACTGACCATCCTAAAGAGAAATAATAAGACATAATATGTTGAATTTTAAAGGGGACCTTAGGTTTCTGAGAAACAAAATGAAGACCCAGAAGTATGTTCAATTCTGTGGTAAAGAAAATACATTTAAGTCTAATCGAAGGGCAGCTGTTTAGAACTGAGCCGTTAATGTCACTTATTGCACCTATTCTGACATCTTGCCACACTGGTTATTGTCATATTTCAAATGTGTTACAGGTGAGTACAACTATCAGTTGCTTCCCTAACCTGTCAATCTGTCTACTGCTTTATCTACCTTAGAACCGTGTTTAAAGCTGGAGGCTTCTTAGACATATCCATCTACAACCAGTTGATTGCTGAGACATCCCTGTAAGATTTATTTGGCAACAGGCACTTAAGCCCCCAACTTTGCCAAAAATCCAGATGCTACCTAAAGCATCTATATTTTGGAAAATTGCACATGAAATACTTTCACAATTGGAAGAATTTCTCTCAATATGAATGAAACCATGGCTGGTGCAAGAAATTTAGTCAGATTTATTGAACTAGTGATGTCATAAACCTTAACATTTTTCCCATTATTTTACTAAATCAGCCACGTTCCTTATACGTCCTATATATTAGTATTATATCTACCAATAAGTGGGGCCATCATTCCTCATCAAAGAAGCCTCTTTGTACGGAAAATGGAGACCATTACAGAAAACAAAAACTGGACACAAAATGTTTTTTGTAAAACCTTTGTGTACATGTACATTATAGCAAAAATCTCTATAGCTATATACATTGTAGAAGAGGATTACAAAAACTTTAAGAGCCAGCATACTTCAAAGTCTGTTTTCAAACTTTCTTTCCTAAAAATGGTACAAAAACACAATGATACAATATCAATGCACTATTAAGACAGTGGAAATATTTCATTGAGAGATGTCCAGTCTGTGGAGATGAAGGACATGTGTCTATCCTGGAAAATAAGCCCGACGCTGAAAAGGAGTTCTAGAACATAATACTGAACACAATGTTATGGATTCCTTGAAATAATCATCTAAATAGAACATTTTGTTGAAATATTGAGCACAATCAGGGAGTGGCTCTAACTGGAATTATTATTAATTTTATTTTCTTGTAGACTCCTATTTAAAACCAATGCCATTGTCCCATAGAGTTTTTAAGTATTAACCTAGCAGACAAAAAGCACTCAAGCAGACACACCACCAAATATCCTTCTACACCCCCACATACAAGGAGAGGTGATAATGAATCAGAAAGAGAAAGAGAGTGAGAGAGGGAGGGAGGAAGACACAGAGGGGCATAAAGTCAGAGAGGCAGACTGACATGTGGATTCTCATTGTACAAACTCACAGAAAGCCATAGACAGGGATGCATAATCTCAGAGAAACACACACACACACACACAGAGTTACAAAGAGATACACATGCACATTTAAAAATAGAAAGACAATATATACACAGATATGTATGCAGAAAAGACAGAAATGTAGAGTCATTTATTAAAGATTTATGAAAAGTTAAAAATAAACACACTAGAACATGTAGACTTACACATTCACACAAGAGAAATAAAAACAAGAAGAAATGGGAAAGACTACAGAATTACATACCAAATAGGCAGTATAGTCTAATTAAAAAAAAAGAAGAAAGAAAATTATTCCCTCTTACATTGGCATTCTTTAAATTAGGTGTGAGCATATGACAAATTAATCACAATTTATTACAGTGGATATGTATTATCTAGTGAAACTGCACATACAGCTCAAACCATTGGGCTATGAGTTTCATTTCACATAAAACTAGACACGAATTCAAGAAAAAATGTCACTCAAAGGGCTATTATCATGTCTTCAATAACTTCAGATTAAAAACGAGGCATTTGTAAAATATGATTTGTAAATGTATCATGATCAAATATCATCTGTATTTACACATTTCCACATATGTGGGTGTCAAAAGCAAAATTCAATTTTAACTCAAAGTAGATTGAAAGTAACTTACATGTTTTCTGATCATTTTGAGTAACTTGCTGATTACGTCATTCACCGTATCGAAGTTTGTTGCTGTCACATATAGAGGCTATAGAATGCACAGAGAGAAAAATGCTATAAAATAACCTGAAAGCTCATGAATACAAAATTGCTATGATCTAATCATTATTTACAATTTATAATCTGTAACAACTCCTCTAATGTGTAACTTATTTTCTTCCCGTAGAATAAGTCTGGAAAGCACTCAGTCTAACAAATTTAACTTAGAATTTAGATCTTGGGTACTGAAAAATCAAACATAACTGTAACAGGTTGTGTATGATAAAGGGTGACTGCAAAGCCATGGGTACTAGAGCTCGGCATCCTGATTTCTCTTTCATTAAGGCAGAAGGTGGTCAGGGAGGGCACTAAAAAAGAGAGCAGAGGGCTGGAGAGATGGCTCAGTGGTTAGAGCACCGACTGCTCTTCCTGAGGTCCTGAGTTCAAATCCCAGCAACCACATGGTGGCTCACAACCATCTGTAATGGGATCTGATGCCCCCTTCTGGTGTGTCTGAAGACAGCTACAGTGTACTTAGATATAATAAATAAAAAAAATCTTTAAAAAGAGAGCGGAGACGTTTGCTTCCTCCCCACCTGGACGTCCATCATCACAGCCTGATTTCCATGAGCTTCCTATGCACAGTTCCGGGAAAATGAGGGTGAGAAGCAGCACAATTATTTTTATAAAAATTAAAATTAGTGAGCGCTCTTATCATATCAGGGTTTGTATATACTTAGATGGCACACAGATATAGAGTGTTGAAATCTTTTATGGTGATGGATCTAGGAGTCCAAAATGAGTATTTCAGAAACAAGACCCCATTTCTTAACATCCCAGGACAATACAAGGTACTTGTACTCTTAGCTCTCCACGGCCTCTCACATTTAGAATCTGCTCCAGAGACCTAGGAAGACAGCTGCAAGCATAGAGCATGAAATCGAAGCATAGTAATCTGAGAGGAAACCACTGATGTACTGGAAATCTAATAAATAACCAGACAGTGAGTAGATAAGTATATTTTTATGAAGATAGTTTCTATATTATCAGATATCTCTGATGAGGACTTTAAGTATCTAAGAAACAGTCCCTTAAATAAGAAACACAGCACATGTGCTCTCTCCCTATCCATAACAACCTTGAACCCAAACCAAAGAAAACCACTTCACAAGCCATCTCTTTCACAGAGGTTTCATTAATCATTTTTTTAATTTTTCCTTTTTATTAATCAACTGCTATGCATAACCTATTACTTTGAAAATGATGTGGGTGCGTCTGTGTCTGTGTGTGTGTGTCTGTGTGTATATGTGTGTGTGTATGTGTGTGTGTGTGTGCCTGTGTGTGTGTGTGTGCCTTTGCATGTGTCTTTGTCTGTGTGTGTGCTGTGTGTGTGAGTGGTTCTAAAGATTCATCCATACCTTAATGTTATATTTCAGCTCAGTTGAATTTTATGAATAAGGACACTAATGGATTTTGTCTCTTGTTATGCAGAGGCTAGCAATTATGCAAAAGCATCTTAGAATATAAAAAAAACAGTCCTGGTATAATGGTTGGAATGTAACAAGAAAGGAACAAATGTAAGGCTTTGTTCAGAATTTAAAATTAATCATCTATGGGTCAAAATATAGATCAGGACTCAGAAATCATATATCCTAGAAGGAAAAATACACCTGTACGTTTCCTTCTTAAACCAGTATGGCACACTGAAACATATGCATATATTCTTAAACCACATACTCACAAGAACACAGACACACACAGAGGGGGAGAGAGAGAGACAGAGAGAGAGAGAGAGAGAGAGAGAGAGAGAGAGAGAGAGAGAGAGAGAGAGAGAATGTGAGCATAGAACATTTAAAGAAAAGTAAAGCTTCTGATATTATTTTGAATATCTGAAAACATCTGTATAATTTTAGGACAACAAATTTTATTATAATAAATTCTGCACATGAGATATACTAATAATTCACATAAGACTTTAATTCACATTATTGTTAAATATTTTGTTTTCAGGGCATTAGAAACATATTAATATCTAATTAATGATTGGAAAGATCTGTCCATCTCTTCCTGATATTGATTTTGTTTATAAAACAGATTTCAAGTCGATTCAAATTTTTAAATGAAATATTTCTACAAATAACTTTTCTAAAGCGTGGAAATTAAAATAGAACTGGTAGTTAATATATATGTTAAAATATTTCTTGACTCAGGATGAACCACAGAAATGTAAGCAATTCTTTTTTTTTTTTTTTTACTTTATCCGCATTTATTTATGCTGAATTTATTCCCGTGCCATGAGCTTTTGTTTCTTCAGTTTCTTCTGGGATATCTTTTTCTTCTGTGCAACCTCCTCTTCTGGCTTTGGAACAATCTGTTCCTTCTCAGTGAGGATCATCTCGATGTGGCAGGGGTAGCTTATGTATGGGTTAATCCGGCCGTGAGCTCTGTAGGATCGTTTGCGCATCTTAGGAGCCTTGTTCACCTGGATGTGTTCAATGACCAGAGAATCTACATCCAAACCCTTAAGTTCAGCATTACTCTCTGCATTTTTAAGCATGTACAGCAAAAAATCAGCACTCTTTTTTGGCCACCGTCCCTGTGTCCAGCCCTGCTGTTTGGCCTGGGCGCACCTACCGACTCCACCATTATACCGCCGGAATGGCACACACTGCTTCTTTAAAGTGACATCCTTCAGATACTTGGTGGCTTTGTGGATATGCATACCCTTAATGGCCTGGGCAGTTTCCCGGGTATTCTTAAAGTGAACACGAAGGTTTGAGCCTCTTGACTTGCATGATTTCGTGGGGTTTTCTGGGTCAAGGAAGTAGCGAACCATCTTCACAGGTCACCTCTGGCCGCTTACAGGAAGACCATGTAAGCAATTCTTAAGAGAGAAGATCAACCTTACAATAGCTCACATGTCCTTCTATGAGGAATAAAATGTTTTAATTGTTCAAAGATAAATAATAAAATGTTTAATGTAAATATATTTAACTATATCTTCAGATAGAAATAACTGTAAATATTGAAATTGCATATTAATAGATTAAATGTGCAACAGTGAGGTGATACAATCACTAACAAGGTATTAATTTTAAAACAGATTACTAAAATCATGGAGGCATGTAGTAAAATGCTGTCCCCCAGCCATGGCATAAACATTGACTCATGAGGACAGTGCAGTTGTTTTCTATACGATGCTAAGGCCAAAAGTCGTTATTTTATACATTGGTAATTATTGAAGTCAAAAGAAGGAAACAACATGAATTTAGGGAAAGGTTTGGGGATATCTTGTGGTTGTGCAGGTGATTTGGCATTTCTATATTTATATGAAATTATCGAATAAAGATAATTCTAAAATCATTTGCATCAATCTATTTTAAAATATAAGCAGTGTCTGAGAGATCTACATTCAATCTCAAGAGTAAAGAAAAAAGAAAAATTAGGCAGAAAATTCCTAATATAAAAATAATTAAAATATTTTCCAAATTTATCCATAGAAAAACTTTACAGGTTTGTCTTAAGTGTCATGCAATAAATTGATAATTCAAAGAATTTTCAAAGTATAAAAGAAAAGGCAAATCTATTAACAAAAAATCAAGGAAAACTAATAAGAAATTTATATATATATGTATATATATATACACATATATATACATATATATGAAGAATTATTTCTGAATACTCACTAGAGAATATGGAAAAATAAGGGAGGATATTTAAGAAAGGTAGAAGAATGTTTTGATGATCTGATAATACCTCTTCAAAGACAAAAAGGAAATAAACATATAACAAAAATAAAAGTTAAAAATTATCTATTACCAATCTTCTGAACTACATGAAAGATTTTTAATAATTATGGTAGGATAAAATATTAAAGAACTAGAGTTGTGGGAGAGAATTAGTAAAAATGTTCATGTTAAAGGAAATGGATTTAAGTCAGAAAAGTGTACAATGCTGAGCATTTGCCACAGCTGAAGTCAAACAGCAGAGGCAGGAGAACATTTCCCTATGGGACGCTCTGCTCTTCTGCACTTCTCTGTCCTGAGGACACATATAGTTCAGCCAAGCTAATGAGTGTTCCCTGATTTATGTCACTGACTCAAAATCTATTTTATACTATATTTAATTACTGCTTTGTATAACGTAGACTTGGTATGAGTAAGAAATTGCTTGGTGGTCTAAAGTATCTTCATTATATTCACCTTTGTGAGTCTAGTGCAGTGTCCACAATGACAGGTTAGAGCACTGACTCTAGGTCCATTTTATACCCATTAGTATTTATGAAAGGCAGAGATGGTGATTCCCTGAGCCACATTCTATTCTGCTTTACAGCAGGAAATGTATTCAGTGCTCTACATGCTACATACTAGTTAAATATTTGATCTGCACTAAATCCAATACAGGAAAGTGGACAATAATATAAGCATTAGAAAAGTAGACAATTATTCAATAGATATTTATGTTTATCTCAATGATAGAACTACTGTATAGTATCATGAGGTTGTGAATTTTATCCTAAACACTATACACAAAGATGAACACACACACACATACCACTGTTAAATTTATAAGGGTAATTTCTGAACAGAAGTTATGTGCAAAGATACCCTCATGGCTAGATTATTCAAATGAATGAGAGGATAAAAAGCAATGACTTTGTTGCTGGTGTTCAATGGCAGGTATGAGGTTGCACAGTAAGAGAATTAGAGAAAGAGCACAGGATGGAAGTAAAGAGCTAATATATCACTGAACATTTAGGTATGGAGAGAAACTGTAAGTATTTATGATAATGTTATATAATAATAATTGTTTAGTACACATATTTTTAAATGAATAAGGAATAGTGGAAACAACACAGAAGTCTATATATAAGCAATAATGTTAAATCTCAAAACTTGCTGCCATAAAATATCCAAGAACTCAGCACAAAAACTATAAAGAAGAGGAAAAGAAGAAAGAGAAATGCCCAGCTCAAATACACAGAAAAAAATTCACTACATTCATCAAAGGAAATTCTCATAACCTAAAGAAAACGAGGCCTGTGAATGTAGAAGAAGCATGCAAAATACTACATGGATTGTCCAGAAAAGAAAGTGCAATGCCACGTAATAATTAAAATTCTAAGTTCTCAGAATGAAGAAAAAGTATGAAAAGCTGAAAGGGGAAAACAAAGCAAACAAACCAAGTAACATGTAAATGCAGACCTATTAGAATTATACCTGTCTTCTCCATATTCAAAAAGCCATCGGGGCTTGGACACACATGCTGCAGACTCTAAGAAACTACTGATGAGAGACAGATTACTTTACCCAGAAATGTTTCAATCAGCATAAATGGGAGAATAAGATATTCCATGATAAATCAGATGTAAACAGTATCTGTCTATAAATACAACTCTACACATGGTACCATAGGGAAGAATTATAACCCAAGGAGGTTATCCACACACATGAAACACAGGAAATAAGTCATCTCACCTCATTAGCAAAACAAAACAAAAGGAAACACACACACTCACACATATAAAACCGTCACCACAACTACCACCACACAAAATAACAGTAAATAAACATCAGTGTCGACTGATAGCTCTGAATATCAATAACCCCGATTTACCAATAAATCGACATAATAAGGGTGAACAGAAGGGATACTGAGGCAGAATCAAATTTTCTATTGCATGCAAGAAATACATTTCAACATCAAGCATATGCATTACCTCAAGGTAAAAGTTCGGGAAAAGATATTCTGAGCAAATGGACCTAAGAATCAAGCTGGTATAGCCATTTTAGTGTCTAACAAAATAGACTTGAAACAAAAATTAATCAAAAGAGATGAAGAAGGACTTTCTATAGTAAAATTAAAAGTTTACCAAGATAATATATCATAATTATTGAAATCTATATAATGTAAAATGCAAATGCCTTCACCATTGTATAAAAAAACACTTCTGACATACACTGATGTTCCTCACACCTTGATAGTTGCAGACTTCAATCTCTCACCCTCTCACCCATGAACAGGTCCCTCAGACAAAACTAAACAGAGAAAAGATCTGGCTAATTAACACTAAGAGGCATTGAGCTCAACAGATATTTCCATAACATTGTACCCAAACACAAAGGGATATATACTATCCTCAGCAACCAATGGAACCTTCTCCAAAAGCGATGACATACTTGAGTACAGTCCAGATCACAAAGGATGCTGAAATAACCCCTGTGTCCTTTCAGATCAGCATGGATGAAAGCTGCACAGCATCAACAACAGAAACAACAGAAAGCTTAAAAACTCACAGAAAGTAGGCAACTCTGCAGAAATGAACAATGAGTGAAGATGAAAATAAGGAAAGAATGGTAAAGGCTTTCTAGAATTCAATGAAAATGAATATCCAACCTATTAAAACTTATGGGGCACCAGGAAAGTAATGGTAAAAGGACAGTTGATAGCACTGAGTATACATAAAAAAATAAGAGAGATCTCTTTCTAGCATATTAATAGTATACCTAAAGATTGTAGAACCAAAGGAAGAAAGCACAGCTAAAATGTGTGGTCAGCTCAAGACAAAAGGAAATTATTGAATTGAGGTCTGAATTCAATGTCATAGAATGAGAACACAAAGAGAATCAAAGAAACTGGAGTGATTCTTTGAGTAAAAAGTGACAGACCCTTATGTAAACTAAATAAAAGAAAAAAAATACTCAAATTTTAAAAATCATAAACAAAAAGGATCCTATAATAAGAAACAATGAGGAAATCCTGAGAATCATGAGGACATACCTTAAAAACCTGTATACAACCAAAGTTGAAAATTGAAAGGAAAGGGATAATTCTCTTGATAGTTACCACTTACCAAAGTTATATCAAGATGAGATAAACAATTTAGGAAGCTCTGTAATTCCTAAAGGCATAAAGGAATTAATTACAAGGCTTCCAACCAAAGAAACCAAGGGCTGCTAGGTTTTAGGGCAGAATTCAACCAGACTTTCAAAGGAGACTGAATGCCAATACAGCTCAAGGTATTCTAGAATACAGAATGGAAAGAAACAATATCCAACTCATTTCATGGAGCCATGATTACCCTGACACCCAAGCACATAAAGAATCAACACAGAGTGTAAAAAGCAAATGTCTCTCGTAAGCACAGATGCAAAATTACTCAATAAAATACTTGGAGAGAGAATTAAAGAGCAGATCAAGAATATGTTTGAAGAAGTATCACCCCAGAGATTCAGGAATTGTTGAACATATGAAAATCAGGAATTATAATCTACAATATGAAAAAAACAGAAAAAAAATATATGATCATCTAAAGACAGAGAGACTTAAACTTCACTAAAACCAGGAATGAGACACATCTGTTCACTCAGTATGTATTCAATATAGAACTCAATGTTCTAGCTAGAATAATAAAAATGCTGGGAAAAGGTCAAGTGATGTGATTTAGAAGGGAGGGCTCAAAGTATCCTAATTGTCAGATGATATGATAGAATACAGAAGTGACCCCAAATATTCCACTATCAAACTCCCATAGCCAATAAAAACTTCCAGAGAAGTGGCTGCATGTAAGATTAACTAATAAGATTGGTAGCCATCTTATACAAAAATGACAAATGGACTGAAAAATCAGGCAAACAATACCTTCCACAATACCATCAAATAATGTAAAATATGCTTAAGATAATCTAAAAAAAGCAAGTGAAAGGAATGTCATAAAAATGTCAAGTCTTTCAAGGACGTGATTAAAAGTTTCTCAAAAGATAAAAATGTTCTCACATTCACCAATCAGTAGGATGAGCATAGTAAAAATGGGCTCACTACAAAAACCAATCTGTAGATCCAACATCGCCTTTTCAAAAGTCCAAAACGAATTATTTACTCACATTCAAAGAGTCATTACCACGTCCTATGGAATGACAAAAATGAGGAAAGCTAAAACAAACTTGAAGAATAAAAGAACTGCATGACATTGGTCTAAAAATAGTCGAGTTGATCAACGGATTGAAACTGAAGTCTCAGATGTGATCCTATCCACATATGGATGCCTGATTTTTATAAGGAATCCAGGAATGTGCAATGGAAAAATGACAGCACCTTCAACGAAGGGTGCTGGTTACACAGTAGCTCTGAATGCAGACGATCCATACCTATAACTCTCCACAGAACTGAAGTCCAGCTGGATCAAGGCCTCACTAAAAATTACACACTGAGACTAAGAGAAAGAGGAGAGCAGCCCATTTTCAAAACAACACACCCATCATGCATGCACCGTGATCACCAATTAATAAAAGGGACCTCATGAAACTAAAAAGCTTCTTTAAGACAAAGGACAGAGGCAGTGGGACAGACAGACAGCCTAAGGAAAGGGAAAAGATATTTTTTTACCAACTCCTCAGTGCAGAGTGGTCTAATTATAAAATATACGAAGAACTCATATACTAGATATTTTGGAGAAAAAACAAATAAAAAATGGGGCCTAGATATAAATGGAATTTTTCAACAAAGGAATGACAAATGTACAAGATACATTTAAAAAATGTCCAATGTCCTTAGCTACCATGGAAAAACAGATGAAAACCACGTCGCAATTATACCTTATTCTTGTCTCAGTAGCTGAGGACAATAATAAACGTGACAGTTCATGCTGACAAGGATATGAAAAAAAGGAATGCTTCTCCACTGCTGGTGGAAGGGCAAAGTGATGCAACTGTGGAACTCCTAGCAACTACGGAAATCAATGTGCTTCCTCAGAAAACTGGGAATTGTTCTACTTTGAGTCCCTGCTATACCATTCTTGGGCGTATAACGAAAATATATTCATTTCGACCACAAGAACACTTGCCCAACTATGTTGATAGGGGCTTCAATCATACTAGATAGAAACCAAAAACAAGAGAGATTTCTTTCAACTGAAGAATGGGTAAAGAAAATGTGATACATTTACACAATGGAGTACTATTCACTTGTGAAAAAGATGACACTGATTCCAGGGTCTGCAGTCCACTCCCTGGGCAATAGGTCAGGCTGCCTCCATGAAGGCCGGCTGACACCGGAAAACAACCAGAAAAACTAGCTCTGCTCATTCCCTTGGAGGCCTGCCACCACAAAAGACAGCTAGAGGCCTGCTACCTTTAGGAATTACCAGCTATACTTGCAGTCTCAGAGTCCCGGTACCACCAGGGACTACCAGCCCAGACAACACCAGAGACAACCAGGTCGCTAGAGTCCAACATAGGAACACAATCTACACAAGTCAGGGCACTAATGCACCATAAGAACCCAGCTTCCCTTTCACAGTAAGCCCTGGGTATCCTGACACGCCCGAAGAACAAGAAAATGACCTTTACTCTTATGTGCATATATACATACATACAGTTTTGAAGGAAGGAATGAGGTTCCAACAACTTTGTCGTTTCTCCTGTAGCTTTGATATCCTAGCGAAATCTTTCAAGCTGTGTAAAATTGCAAATGTGATCGTGTTCTAGTTTTATTCTCTTGCTTGATGCAGAAAAAAGTGATATGCAATACTGTATGAGAACAAATGTTACATAGTACACGTAAAGAAAACAAATTACTCCCAAGGCCAGTGTCACTTCATAACTAAGCAATTTGTTACAGATTAACAAAGAGCAAGCAAAGTAGTTTTCTCAGTTGGTTTCCCTTCACTGTAGGCAGCAATTTGAATTTACAGAGAAATGGTTAAGTGTTGTATTCCTTATCTTTAAAAGTATTCTTATATGAGGCTTTAAAAAAAAAGCACAAATCTAAACATCTGTAT
>NC_046164.1:18892455-18980042 GCF_011064425.1 Rattus rattus
CCTCCCTTTCTCTAAGGGTGTTGCCCCTCCCCATCCTCCCCCCCACATTACCGCCCTCCACCCACCAATCACTTTCACTGGGGGTTCAGTCTTTGCAGGACCAAGGGCTTCCTTCCACTGGGTGCTCTTAACTAGGCTATTCATTGCTATTTATGAGGTCAGAGTCCAGGGTCAGTCCATGTATAGTCTTTTAGGCAGTGGCTTAGTCCCTGGAAGCTCTGGTTGGTTGGCATTGTTGTTCATATGGGGTCTCGGCCCCTTCAAGCTCTTCCAGTCCTTCTCTGATTCCTTCAACAGGGGTCCTGCTCTGTTAGTGAGTTTTGCTGGCATTCGCCTCATGTATTTGCTGTATTCTGGCTGTGTCTCAGGAGAGATCTACATCCGGTTCCTCTCAGCCTGCACTTCTTTTGCTTCATCCATCTTATCTAATTGGGTGGCTGAATATATATGGGCCACATGGGCAGGCTCTGAATGGTCCCTTCTGCCTCTATTCTGCCTTTTGCCCTCACTATTCCCCTGCCAAGGGTTTTTTTGTTCCCCTTTTAAAGAAGGAGTGAGGCATTCACATTTTGGTCATCCTTCTTGAGTTTCATGTGTTCTGTGCATCTAGGGTAATTCAAGCATTTGTGCTAATAGCCACTTATCAATGAGTGCATACCATGTGTGTTTTTCTGTGATTGGGTTAGCTCACTCAGGATGATATTTTCCAGTTCCAACCATTTGCCTACGAATTTCATAAAGTCATTGTTTTTGATAGCTGAGTAATATTCCATTGTGTAGATGCACCACATTTTCTGTATCCATTCCTCTGTTGAAGGGCATCTGGGTTCTTTCCAGATTCTGGCTATTATAAATAAGGCTGCGATGAACATAGTGGAGCACGTGTCTTTTTTATATGTTGGGGCATCTTTTGGGTATATGCCCAAGAGAGGTATAGCTGGATCTTCAGGCAGTTCAATGTCCAATTTTCTGAGGAGCCTCCAGACTGATTTCCAGAATGGTTGTACCAGTCTGCAACCCCACCAACAATGGAGGAGTGTTCCTCTTCCTCCACATCCTCACCAGCATCTGCAGTCCCCTGAGTTTTCATCTTAGCCATTCTGACTGGTGTGAGGTGAAATCTCAGGGTTGTTTTGATTTGCATTTCCCTTTTGACTGAAAATGTTGAACATTTCTTTAGGTGTTTCTCAGCCATTCGGCATTCCTCAGCTGTGAATTCTTTGTTTAGCTCTGAACTCCATTTTTTAATAGGGTTATTTGTCTCCCTGTGGTCTAACTTCTTGAGTTCTTTGTATATTTTGGATATAAGCCCTCTGTCAGCTGTAGGATTGGTAAAGATCTTTTCCCAATCTGTTGGTTGCCGTTTTGTCCTAACCACAGTGTCCTTTGTCTTACAGAAGCTTTGAAGTTTTATGAGATCCCATTTGTCGATTCTTGATCTTAGAACATGATATTAGTGTTTTGTTCATAAAATTTTCTCCAGTGCCCATGTGTTCGAAATGCTTCCCCACTTTTTCTACTATTAGTTTGAATGTATCTGCTTTGATGTGGAGGTCCTTGATCCACTGTGAAAGGTGTCATTTTTCTAATTTATTTCTCAGACTCTTTATCCTTTGATAGAGGAAGGCTACTGATTTATTTGAATTAATTTTATTGCAAGCCACTTTGCTGTTCTTAGTAGTTCTCTGGTTGAACTTTTCAGATCATTTAATTATACTACCATGTTTGATCAAGGGAGCCCCCACTCAAATCTCGGAAAGGCGCCAGCACCAGTAGGACACAGACCTGCTGCAATCACACGAGGGAAGTTTTATTGTGTTTAGATGAACGAGAGCCAGGCATGCTGGGGTCGAGACTTACACCACACAGGGGAGTAGAGAGGAGTTAACCTGACTTTTCACAGAGCTTATAAAGGAAAAAAACCACAAACCAGGGGGAGCAAGAGGGAGGGAGGAGGGGAATTCCAAAACCATAAACAGCCCATACAGTGAGATCATACACTAGTCATGTGTAACACCAGGCAACACACCCAGGGCATTGTGACATTGTGATTAAGGGGTAGTGACATTTTACAGGGCCATTGGAACATTGTGGCCGGAGGCTATGGGTCATTGTGGCTGTTCCAGGAAACTTTTCATGCAGGAATGTTCCGGGAACCATTGTACAGCAAGGGGAGGGTGAAAAGTTCATGTTCTCACAGACCCCACTTCTTCTTTTTGGGTAGCTAGGCCCCTACTTCTTCTTTTTTGGGTAACTAGGCGGCTTATTATTAATTTTTAATCCTTCATTTTGACTTCTTCATTTCCAATTTCTATCCCTTTGACCTCCTTTTGGGGTCTGATTGCTCTGGCTAGGACTTCAAGGAATATATTGAATTAGTAGGGAGAGATTGTGTAGCCTTGCCTATTTCTTGATTTTAGTGGGATTTCTTCAAGTCACTCTCCATTTAGTTTAATGTTGGCTACAGGTTTGCTGTATATTGCTTTTACTACATTTACCTATTGGCCTTGAATTGCAGTTCTTTCCTAGACTTTGAACATGGTGTGGTGAAGAATATTGTCAAATGCTCTCAGCATTTGATGAGATGATCATGTGGTTTTATTCTTTGAGTTTTTTCATATAATGAATTTCTTTGGTAGGTTTCTATATATTTAGCCATCCTTGCACTCCTGAGATGAAGATACTGGATCATGCCATAAGGGTTGTTTTGATGTGTTCTTGGATTCAGTTTGTGAGAACTTTGTAGAGTATTTTCTCCTCAATATTCATAAGGGATTTTTTTTGGAAGCTGTCTTTCTTTACTGCAATTTTTGTGTGGTTTATGTATAATCATAATTGTGGCTACATAGAAGGATTTGGGTAGTGTTTCCTCTGTTTCTGTGTCTGTTTTCTGGAATAGTTTAGACAGTATGGCTGTTAGGGTTCTATGAAGATCTTCTTTTTTTCTCTTTTTTCTTTTTCTTTTTCTTCTTCTTTTTTCTTTTTTCGGAGCTGGGGACCGAACCCAGGGCCTTGCACTTGCTAGGCAAGCGCTCTACCACTGAGCTAAATCCCAACCCTGAAGGTCTTTTACTATTCTGCACTAAACCCATCTGGTCCTGGGTTTTTTTTCATTGGGAGACTTTTAGTAACTGCTTCTATTTTTTAGGAGTTATGGGATTGTTTATACAGGTTAAATTATCCTGATTTAACTTTGGTACCTTGTATTTGTCTAGAAAGTTGTCCATTTCCTCCAGATTTTCCAGTTTTGTTGAATTGTAGTAGGATCTGATGATTTTTGAATTTCCTCAAGCAGTGGTTATGTCTCCTATTTTATTTCTGATTTTGCTACTTTGGATGCACTCTCTGTGCCCTCTGCTTAGTCTGGCCAAGGGTTTATCTATCTTGTTGATTTTTTCAAAGAACCAGATCCTGATTTTGTTGATTCTTTGTATGGTCCTTTTTGTACTTGGTTGATTTCAGCCCTGAGTTTGATTATTTCCTGCCTTCTTTTGTATTTGCTTTTGTTCTTTTCTAGAGATTTTAGGTGTGCTGTCCAATTGCTAATATATGCTCTCTCAAGATTCTTTTTTGGAGGCACTCAGAGCTTTGAGATTTCATCTTAGCACTGCTTTGATTGTGTCCCATAACTTTGTGCCTTCATTTTTATTAAATTCTAAAAATCTTTAATTTCTTTCATTATTTCTTCCCTGACCAAGTTATCATTGAGCAAAATGTTGTTCAACTTCCATGTATGTGTGGGCTTTGTGTAATTATTTTTGTTATTGAATGTCCCCGCCAGCGGGGACCCAGTTATTCAGGGTCCCGAAGAGGCTTTCTACCTGTGGGCCAAAATGGGGGTGAAGAGAAGAAGGAGACCAAGCAAAAGTTCTGTTGTCAAGGTCTCGTTTATTGAGAGGAATGTACAGCATTTAAAGCTCTGAGGCAGGAATAGAAGCAGGAACTGAAGCTTAGGGTGGGGGAGTTTGGGAAATGCCCAAGGATATAAGGTGAATCACTACACTGCAAGATATCCTCCTATAACAAAGAGGCAACAATCTTCCGGGGACATGTTCTTTGAAAAGGTCGAACCCTTCTCAGGAATCTGCTCAGGGACATCCGGTGTTTTGCTTGGGCTGAAACATCCTGTCATTGCTCCCAGGGTCTTCCTGGGAGAGGCTCTTAGTTCAACAATCTCAAGTCTGTATGGCAGTCAATTCAAGGTTAAACCTCTGTGGCCATGCAGCCCAGAGTCAAGTAGCCACCTTGAGCTATGCATTCACAAAGCGGCTAGGCCCAAATCCAATACGGCTCACTGCAATTGAAGACCAACCTTAGTCTGTGGTGATCTGAGAAGATGCATGGGATTATTTTAATCTTCTTGTATCTGTTGAGGCCTGTTTTGTGACTGACTATATGGTGAATTTTGGAGAAGCTACCATGAGGTCCTAAGAAGAATGTGTGTGTGTGTGTGTGTGTGTGTATGTGTGTGTGTGTTTGTGTGTGTGTGTGTTTGTTTTAGGATGAAATGTTCTATAAATGTTTGTTAAATCCATTTGGTACCTGACTTTTGTTAGTTTCTCTATGTGTCTCTTTTGTTTCTGTTTCCATGATTTGTCCATTGATGAGAGTGTGGTGTGGAAATCTCTTACTATTATCCTGTGAGATGCAATGTGTTCCTTCATCTTTAGTAAGGTTTCTTTTATGAATATAGGTACCCTTGCATTTAGAGCATAGATATTGAGGATTGAGAGTTCATGGTGGTGGATTTTTCCTTTGATGAATATGAAGTGTCCTTCCTAATTTTTATTGATATCTTTTGGTTGATAGTTAATATTATTTGATGTTAGAGTGACTACTGAAGCTTCTTTCTTTGAACCATTTGATTGGAAAATTGTTTTCCATCCTTTCACTCTGAAGTAGCGTCTGTCTTTCCCACTGAGAAGTGTTTCCTGTATTCACCAAAATGTTGGGTCCTCTTTACGAATCTATTCTGCTGTTAGTCTATGTCTTTTCATTGGGGAATTGAGTCCATTAATGTTGAGAGATATTAAGGAGCAAAGATTGTTGTTTCCCATTATTTTTGTTGTTAGAGCTACTCCTGTAGCTTTTTTTTTTTCATATTTGATAGCAGCTTTTTTATTGGTTACAAAACCTAAGCCCATATACAAAATTAGGAACACATTTAGATGCCTCTTTTGAAAGAACATTTTAGTCTTTTTTTAAACTGAGTTTTTAAAAAAAATAGAAACAATGCCAATTTTAAAACACTGTTTTGAAAAATTAAAAATGCAGCAATACACTCAGTTTCCTTTATCTACGAAGTGGTGCGATTCCAATTCAAACCGGTAAGGTCACAGCAAACCGATCAAGCAGATGCAGGGTCTGCTCTTCTGGATTCTAACGTTACTCAAGGGTTAGTGTGCACTTAGGACGCAAGAGGAAATAGGAATCATCACAGTAGAGGCCCAATTTTAATCTCAATGTGTGCAAATTTGAAAAGGTAACTGTCAGTTAAGTAGGGAGAGTGGAGAAGAAAGTAAACTGGAAGGGGGACAATTCACAAAATCAAGAAGATTTTGACTTTAAGGGTTTCACCAAAGTGTGTGACCTTAATTCATTCTGACTTTGTTACTTCTACTTTTAGTGAACAACTACACAGTTTCAAAATTTAGACCAGTGTTTGAACAGGATGCAGTTACCATATGAAGCTTTAACTCAAAATCTGGGTAAAGAAAAAAGACACAATGAACTTCAACTCAATTTTATGTGCACAAGAGTTGAAAAATCTGAGCCACCTTAAAGAGAAATTGATTCTAAAATTTATAAAACCTATAAATAATCAGAGGCCAAACCACTATATTAAAACAGATTCTCTAGCAAGTAAAAATCTTGCAGTTTAAACATACGCTTGTATCCGTTTTAGATACAAGACAAACGGATATGCTTGTATCCGTTTTAAAGTGGCTCCACCTTGGCAGATACACGTTTGTAATGAAGCACACCTGCTCTGTGTTGTCTGTCAGTGAAAACACCCCAGCCCATTCACAAAGCTCTGATGGCATCTGTCCTCTTCATCACAGTAAATACACCCCCGTCGGAAAACTAACTTAGTTCAGATTTCTATCCCTTCACATCAATGCGTTGGGAAATTATACCCAGTGAACAAGAGCAACAAAACCATTTCTGTGACAGCACAAATTATTTAGTTTAAAAAATTTCAAATTCATATTCATTCATTAATAACTGGGTCAGACCATTTGCCAAAAGCAATGACTTTACATAGTAATGCCAGATTTTGCAGAGCTAAAGATCACTGCAAATCAGGCTGAGTTAAATAACTACAGACCATTCCTCCTCGCAGATCCTTGGTTTATCTTTTAATATGTGCATATGCTTTGAGTGGGGTCTGAATGAGTTCCCAATACTCAAGAACGAAGTCTTGTAACACTTCTAAATAGTTGCTGGTTTGTTGCCACCACATTATCAAAAGTACTGGTTACTAAGTAAAAAATATTTTAAGACTAATTACAGTAAACATGAAAGCTCCACAGTTTAAACCCAATATAAATCAACCATATCCAATTATCAATTTAAAACAAAAAATAAAATTAACCCCTGGAAGCTGAAAGCAAGACTTTGTCTTAAAACATTACTAATGAGTATTTAGACCCTTTCCATTCTTGTTTTGACTTATTTATTTATTATGTCTTTTTGTAGTCAAGGACTCTTGCTTTCAACTTAACAGAAGTTCAAGTCTGTAACAGGTTGCAGCTCAGGTAGAGACCATGCACAGCATTTGATTATTCCAAACAGCAGGAACACACAGGCTGAAGTGAGTGGTCAAATAGGATTTGCTGTTCTCAAAAATTAGGTAGAATGGCGAAAGCGTTACCATTGATATCTAAAGCTCTTCCTCCAACCCTGGCTTCTGAGGCAGATAATTATCAATTAATGGTACGTGAAGTACAGTTTTAAAAAACTTATCTTTTTAATCAATAACCAAGTTTCTTGTTTTTAAGTTACTTTTGTGTCAGTTTCACCAATGAAAATCATTTGGCTTGTACTTTAATTCTTCCACATAAGAATACGAAAATATGTTTGTGGAGGACAGTGATGGAGGCCCAGATCACACTGCACCTCTGTAGTCTTCCAACATGAGTATACATCATACCAAAGTGTCTTGATCCACAGCGCACCTTTTTCCAAAGGCTGTATCAGTGGGCAGCTGATAAACCACCACTATGGAATATTCTAACTGGAGACTGCAGTTGTCAGCATGTGGCACCAGGGAGCATGGAGAATATAGGGGAGTTGAGATGGTTAAGGAGAATTCTAAAACAGTTTAGGAAATCATGCATATGCATTTACAGTCCATGTGAGAGTGACTTTTGGCAACTGCAAAGTGACTGAGACATGGCTTGCTTTAGAAGCATCAAAATGAAGAGGCAAGAGTGCTGGGAGCCTTCTGTTGCTTGCTGTCTTATCGCTTGGTATCCATCTGGTGGTGTTTCATATTGAATCAAAGATGCTGCACTTAATTGACCTTAGAAATTAAATTCTTTTGTTTGAAGGTTGGCTGTTGGGTCAAAATTGAAAGTACGTCCCTGTGTTACTTCAGGAATGAGGCTAGGATCTTCATCAATATCATCACCAGAGAAATATTGATCTATGATTTCAAATGCTAATTTATATATGTCTTCATTTTCATGTTGCTGAAAAACTTCTATTTTCTCCAAACCTCCACACTCTTCTATGATCTCAGCTATTGTGCTTGCTTCATCACCAGCCATTATCAGGATGTTTTTTAGACCATCCAGAACCACCTGCACCACTTGAGAATCTTTCACTGACAGTGCCACTTATCATTAAGTTGTTGATTGCCCAAGCAGCTTCCTTTTGTGTTCCAAAATCCCCCTTAGGGAGCTGATGAATAATCATAGGGATTAACCCAGCATTGACCACAGCCTGAACTTGCTGCTGATTGCCTGCTGTTATATTGGAAAGGAACCACACTGCTTCCTTGTTTATTTTCTCTTTTGGGTGTGACAAGAGGTTTGGGAAGTGGGAAAGGACATCGCAGTTGAGGACCACCTGGGTCTGCTCATCAGTGCCAGTCACTATGTTCCCTACTGCTCTGAGTGCTGCGGTTTGAATTTTTTTTTTTTTTGAGAGAGACTCCTGTAGCTTTATTCACCACTTATATACCCAAGTCTCCAGGTAGAAAATAACTGGGAAGCACAGTGGGAGACCCTGGCTCGTGACTACCTGGCTCGTGACTTCGGTAACAAAAGACCGACTAGGAGATCTGAATAAATTAGGGAGAAATCCGAGAAGGCCAGCCTAAATCTCAAGGATAAAGGCTGAGGAAAAAGGCAAGTAAATTGACCACCACCCAGGTGTGGTCAGGTGTGTCAGTTCCACATGCATCAGCGGGCTCAGCAGAGGTCATGCAGTGGAGACACGGGTGTTTACTACTTGGTCTTTTCTTCCTGTGCCGAATACATGGGAGAGGCCTCTGTCCAACAATCCCATGACTTTGTGGCCATACAGTTACAAAGTGGCCAGGCCCAAATCCCATATGGCAGGACATCTCCCCGTTATTCTTTATTAAAAAACCATTAGGTGGAAGTAGTGGTCTGAGAGAGATCAGACATGCCTCACAGAGTGCCCAGCTCGCCATGGCGAGCCACTCTTGCAGTTGGGACGCACCCCAATGGCTAGGAATGAACTATGCTGTAACACACCGTTCTGGGCTAACCGTGTGTTTATTGGGGAGAAACTGGGCAGAGGACATTTGAGCCCGTCTCGTTTAAAGGGGTGTAGCTACCTCTGTCTTAGGATCGACCTCTCAGACCCCAGCCTCTCTGTCCTAGGGGACCACCTGCCCTCAAGGCTCCATGTCTAGATTAGTCAAGGGTCAGAGGAGTTGCCCGTCACTGAGAATAGCTACATCAGATCATCTTCTCATTCCTCTTACTTGAGCCCAGGGGCGAAAGAGCAGAACCAGATGGCATTAATTTAAGAGATTTGGAAGTTGAGCCTCTCCCGATAAGTAGTGGGCACCTCATCTGGTTCTCCTCAGCTGCTACTACTAAGGGCCGTATCAAGCCGCTCTAATATAAAATTTAGAATTCCCAATTGTTAGCAACTACTCCAGAAAGTTCACCCACTGTGCTTGCCTAACAATAGATTGGGGAGGGTAACTCCAGACACTGCAGACACAATGGCTGCAGCAGTAATGGCTGCTACAATAGCAGCGAAAATGCCAAGGTCTTTCCCTAGGACAGTTCAGGATCAGTCATTCTTCTCTGGAACAACCAGCAGGCAATGGAACCATTTCTGAGATCTGCATAACCAGGACAGAGTTCTCCAGTCCACAGCAGCTTATGAGCAGCAGTGGGGCAGCGGTGGGGGGACACTGACTAGCCAGAATTTCTGTGATGACAAAGATGAGGAATCCTCCATCTTCCTCTAAGGACACAGGAATGACTCAGGGACCCGAACTAGGGAGCTGAATCTTCATGCTTCCAGGATCAGGCATGTCTCACCAACCACTCAGGCAGCTGGCACATCCTGTAGCATCCTGTAAAAAAACACAAACATTCCCTCTTCCCCATATAAAATACCTGGACAGGATCATGCCAATATGTGGATCTTTCTATTTTACCTAGGCGGAAGTATGCCTAGTTGGGAGCCATAAACCTTGGCATCCAAATTTTAAAATTTAAATAAAAGGAGCATTATTAGCATTCAGGATAGCTCCCTTTTTATTTATTAAAATTTGTTAAAATATTATTTATTAAGATAAGTCCTCAAGGATTAAATTGAGGACACTGAGCACTTGTATTTATAACCTTGTATACCAAATTATTGTTTCCAGCATTATTGTTTTGGATATATAAAGAATGAGACTTTTGACTAATTGTTTCTATAAGGCCTATAATCTGCCTATTATCATTGTCCTCCCTTGCTAAGGGTCCAGGCAATCCAGTTCTTAAATGGCCTATAGTCCTCTTTACTAAGCCATCTCTCCAGCCCTCACCAGCTTTATTTACCTAAACATATGCATTAATTAGAAATGTCAAATCCTGTAAACATTGTCCAGAAATCCCTGAGTTGGCAGGGTGAGGCTGGTAGTTGAAAGTAAGCAAATGGAGCTTCCTCTTTTCGTGAGGGTGTGTTATCAACTCCATTACCATTTTCAAAGAGCTGGGTCTATGGTATTGTTTAGTTCTCTGAGCCAGAGCACTGAAAGGACAGTGAGTTGTCAGACAATTCACACTGAAATCACTCACTGATTTCAAGTAGAAAACCTGCCTCTAATAAAGCATTAAGTAATTGTAAAATTTGAGGGCTAGTAGTATCTAAAAAAGGAAAACTTTTTAATCAATTGTAAAACCACAACCACACCTTTTGGCTATCAGTATATGAATTGAAAGCTTGATTTTTAACATTAAAAACAGTGGCTACAGCACGTAATTTAATAGTCTATATTGAAGCAGAAACTCAAGAGAATAAACAGGTGATCAATCATACATGTAGCCTTTTCATTAGATGAACCACCTATAAATACAGTAGCGCATTTTCTATGGGTTGCATGCACAAATTTACAGTAAATACAAAAGCATGCAAGGAGTAAAATTATCAATTTGCCTGAAATTTGTATATGTAATAGGCCAAATATCAGTATTTTTAATAACCAATTAAATTGCTGTTTGGACTAAGGTATGTTTCACCAGGTTTCTTTTAAAATACTTCCATGACTCTAGCCTACAATTCTGTATTAACACAGCTGAAGTTTTATCTCCAATGTGCATAACAAAGTTAAGTCCTCTGGTTTGAGGTACTTTGGCAATTAACATATCCTTGGAAGCTTAAAATGAGTTTTAAATATTAAAATGAATATTGAATCTTTTGCAGCAATAGCTGCTCCCCAGATATTAAAGTTCATTTTGAGAGCAAAGGTTTGTAGTAAAATTTCCATATACACTGAAAGATTCAAAGTTCTAACTTCTTACATTCAACAAAATTACATAATATAAGGCTATTAGCCACTCTTTTTTGTAAAAATTTTTTAATGATATCACTTCATGGGCTCTCTAAAATTATAAGCAAGCTCACAAAATAAAAACTCACAATCGCCAGGATGTAAACAAACTGCATAAAAACAATCCTCTAAATCTATCTTGAAATGGCAGTTGGAGTTTGTAATGCTCTCACAAGTTCTAAAACCTCATCAATCCTTGTAAATCTTGTAATAATCTTTACCTGTTTGATTTTTTTTTCTTATAAATAAGTTTTGAGTTAGTTTAACACTGCAATCCTCAATCACAATCCTTAAATTCTCCTTGTAACAACAGAGCACAACCACAAGGTCACCTGAGTTCTGAGTGACTAGGCAGCTAGTCCTTGGGGCAGTGGAATTAGCATTAAAATACAGATAACTTCAGGGCAAACTACAACTTTGGAAAGCAAACTCAACCTCAACAAACTAGTCTCCAAAACACCGAGTCTATCCTTCATGCTATTAAGTTTGACTGTCAATTCCTACATATGAGCATACGATGGTGCGGTCTCCAATACCTCAAGAAGAGACATTGCCCTAAATTCTTTTAGAAGCCTGGTTTCTAGAGTAAGAATTCCATAAAATATAGACCTATTTCCCTAGGTTGGCGCATGTTGTCTAGAATGACTCCATCAAATTACCAGCTTTATGTCAACTTTCTGTTACCAATATTATACCTTTTAACCATATCCAATAACTTAAAAGCCAATAGTCCATAACCAAGGCATGTAGAGCATATTTATACATTTAAAACCAATCAGAAACAAAATTGAAGTGGCTACACCTATCTTTAATATTTAGACCAAGCACCATTTTACTTTTCTAGCTATGATTTTAAGAGAAGCACCTTGTAAGTCAGGGATTTTCTAAGAGAAACAGCCATCAGCTCCTGTACCAAGGAAGCTGAGGGGCTGCAGGAGCCTTTAGGATCTTTCTTGTAAACATTTAGCCAGCCCCCTGGGGAGCTTGCCCAGCAGACTTAGGCTTCTAGCTACAGATGTAGGCTCAAAAAGCCAATTGAAACCTTTTATTTATTTGTACCTTTTTTGAAAGGGTTAAAACTACATCAATGTGTGAATCAACCAGCATTTAAAATTTTAACCTTTTCTTTTAAACATGAAACACAAAACATTTAAACAAGAAACAAAAACCAGACATAAACTGACAGACATGGACAGCTTGGTGCACCAAGGACAGACAATAGACATAGAGGAAAAACTAGATGGTGTCCCACCGAAGGACCCACATATCCTACCTATGGAACCCAGAACCAGAAATAAACATTTCTCAACAGGAGCCAGCAGAGAGGCAGGACGTCTCCTGCTTTCCCTATTCTAGAGGAGAGCTCTGAAAAGGTTTTCTCTTTCTCCAAAGCATTTGCGGAGAGTCCGGAGGACTGTTTTTCCCAAACCCGTTTCTCTCTCATGTCTGGGGTGTAAACTATCTCTAGCCAGGGTCCAAAAGACTAAAATGTAACTCTAACAGAACACATCTTAAAAACACTTTACGTTACCTTGTCCCTTTTTTTATGACAAGTTTTACTCAGGCCAAATCATCCAGGCCTTTTCTGCTCCATCTTACGCCCAATCCGTCCCTTCTCTCGCCCGGCGGGCTCCAGGGACGTCCGTAGGTGGTACTCCTTTCTTCTCCGATCTCGGTGGGACCTCCATTTGTCGGCGCCCGCACCGCCCTGGTACCGAGAATCGGGCGAAAGCCTACGGGAAAAAAGAAACACACACACACATGTTATTCGTGTCAAGCCAGGAGAGGGAGAGGGAGAGGAAGAGGGAGAGAGAGAGAGAGAGAGAGAGAGAGAGAGAGAGAGAGAGAGAGAGAGATGGAGAGCGGAAGGAAGAGTGAGAGTGAGGAGGAATAGTGAGAGAGTGCGGTTTGAATTTTGACTTCCTGGTGGCTCAGACGGGGCACGAGGAAGGGTACAACCCCTGAGTCAATAACCATCTGTATCTGCTCATTCCCTCCGTCTGTCAAGTATGACAGCGCCCAAACAGTGTCTACAACAGTATTTATGTCCGTGTGGTAGATGAGGACACATAAAGCTGGCAAAATCTCCTGAACTGTCTCCATAGGCGGTGGGGGGGGTGGCCTCGGCTGGGGTGTGGGGGTAGCACTGAGGAAAGGCGCTCGCCAGAGAAGGCCCGGGTGCTGACCTGCTGGCTGTCGCGTTGACCCTACCCTCACCCCTTCGCCAGGCCTCCCCACAGCAGCTAGTCATGTGCTAGCTACTCCTGTAGCTTTATTCACACTTATATACCTAAGTTCACCAGGTAGAAAATATCTGGGAATCACAGTGGGAAACCCTGGCTCATGACTTCTTGGCTCTTAACAAAAGACCATCTATGTGACCTGAATTAATTAGGGAGAAATCTGAGAAGAGGAGCCTAAATCTCAAGGACAAAGGGGGAGAAAACAAAAGGCAGGAGTGAATTGACCACCACCCAGGTGTGGCCCAGGTGTGTTGGTTCCACATGCATCAGCCAGACTCAGCAGGGGTCAAACCTAGGAGGCTCTGACAGTTTTCCATCTACTATCCTTTGTAGAACGATATTGTGTAAATTTTGTTTTGTCATGCAATATCTTTGTTTCTCCATCTATGCTATTTGAGAGTTTTGCTGAATATAATAGACTGATTTGGCATTTGTTTTCTCTCGGGGTTTTTTGTCGTATCTGCACAGGATCTTCTGGCTTTCATTTTCTCTGGTACCAAGTCCGGTGCCATTCTGATAGTTCTGCCTTTATATTTTCCTTGACCGTTTTCTCTTCCTGCTTTTAATATTTGTTCTTTGCTTTCTGTATTTGGTGTTTTGACTATTATGTGAGAAGAGGACTTTCTTTCTTCTCCAATCTATTTGGAGTTCTGTATAATTCGTTTAATATTTACGGGCCATTTCTTACTTTATGTTCTGGAAGTTTTCTTCCATAATTTTGTTGAATATATTTACTGGCCCTTTAATTTGATAATCTTCCCTCTCTTCTATACTTACTATCCTTAGGTTTGATCCTGTCGTACCTCAGATTTACTGGATGTTTTGGGTCAGGAGCCTTTTGTGTTTCACATTATCTTTCATGATTGTTTCAATGTTTTCTACGGTATCTTCTGACCCTGACATTTACTCTTCAATCTCTAGTATTCTCTGGGTACAAATAACAATTTAGAGATATGCTATAAAGAAGAAAGATTGAACCAAAAAAGTATAGAAGTTAATTTTTTTAAATGGAAACCTGTAGGGTTTTTTATTTTTATTTTAATTCTAGTACAAGTGCCCATGACTGGCGGAACAAGTGATGGTGTTGGTTCGAGAAGATTCCAGAAGCCACCAAACTTTCTAATCAATATTGACTATAGGAAAATGAAGCTTTCAAAGCTGAGAGAATCTTTGTTTTTACTTGTAAGATATTCTCTAATCTCTCATGTTAATCATATGTTCACTGTTTAGCAGGAGATTTTTTTTTTTTGATGAACTTACAGGCCTCCCATATGCCTTGTTCTTACAGACATTACAGGTATTTGGCAGCAACTCAACCCAGCTTCCTAGAGAACACTAATGTATTTGTGGCTGCTGCTGTTTTTCTTATGTGATTTATATGTGGTATTGTTTGTTCACATTAGGAAGTACACCTGTGCAGTGTGCAGTTTCAGGCCAGAATCCCTTAGGGATGCTTGGGCAGAAAAATTGAATGTTCAAGATTAGTGTGAGTTCTTCAATTTGAGCCTAAATTTGAATAGTAGAACTTCACTTTGGAGAAAAAAGAAGTAAATCAGAGAACTTATTCATAGACTTTTGGTTGTCTTTTTATTTGTTTTGTTTTTCCTATAATTTTAAATCATGTATATGTGCTGGAGAGAGACTCATATGTCCATGGGTGCATGAGGATAAAAGTGGGAAATGATAACTAAGAGGTGTATTAATAGAATCTTGTGAGCCCAGGAACACAATTCCCTCCATTACCAAACTATCTCCCCAACCCAAAACAAAAAACATTTGAAAATGTTTCTATTCATATTAAACGTACAGATTCTCACAATTACTAAAGGGATCTAGCATCACTCAGCTCGATTTTGACTTTGTTTCTCATAACCCATTCTTTCCTCATCCTTCCAATTGTGAAAATTACGATCAAGTACTGCCATGCCTCCATTGATCATTAGGCTTCAATAAAAGAAATTACTTAAGAAAACACTTCAATCATATTATTTTGTGCTTAAGACTCAGTCCTTAATTTGAATCAAATTTGGCAGCAAGTTTGAAGTCAATTTCTGTCGCTGTGCTAAAACACTAACCAAAGCAATTTGGGGAACTTTAGGGTTCATTTGGCTTCCTACTTATAGTCTGATGTAGGGAAAAATTAGGCAGGAACTAAACTCTACTGTGGAGGAATAAAAATTACTGGCTTGCTCAGCCTGCTTTTCTATACTGCCCAGGGCTGATGGACTAAGGGGAGCATTACCCACATTTGGTTGTTTCCTGCTGCATTGATCATTGATCAAAGAAATACCCTAAAATCAAGTTCACATTCCCTCCTCTCAAGTGACTCTAATTTGTATCAAGGTGAAAAAATTAACCAACACAATATTTTGTGTATGCTTTCTCAAAGGAACCTGTGTGGATACATGATGTGAAATTCACAAAGAAGAAATAAAAAGGTAAAAAGTTAAATGAAATTCAATGAAAGAAAAAGAACTTGGTGGAAAAGACATCTGAGGAAGAGACATTTGGATAGATCTTAAAAAAATGTGCAAATGATTTGAAAATACTTGAATCAGTGTGAATGTTCATCAGAAGTTGAATTTGGTGACAATATGCTCAATGATTAAGTACAATTCCCCAAGAAGTTATTTAACAAAGTTTTGCATCTGACTAACAAACTTACTTCACAGCCAGGGATGTGTGACAGTGGGCAGAAAATGGGGACTACATGTTTTCTATCTGTATTGTAGGAGTTGTGTTAGTCTCCAACTAGAAGCTTTACCTCTAAAGACTAGAATTGAAATTGCTAGAAATTATAGTACATGCTACTAGAGGAAAGGTGAAGGGAATAAAGATGGATGTATCCTCTTAAAAGTTTTTCCCTCATCCAAGGGACAGGGAAAAGTGCAAAAGTTGAAGGAAAAGATCTTGAAAATCAAAGGATGAGGAAGTTGGCTTTGAACACAAATATTCTGAAAGGAGCATAGGTAAAACAAAAAGCTTTGGGAATATGTCTCAAAAAGTACAATCCGATGAAGAATCATTACACTGTGTATGCCAGTATGGAAGGTAGTAAGCTTAAAAAACTTTTACCTTAAATAACAATTAACAGGAAAATATATATAGGTGCATGGGAGTGTTTGTCATTGCAAAGGAAAGGAACAAAGATTTTTTTCATGTAGTACCAATTAATGAGTCATCAGAATATAAATGTATGCAAATTTAGATGGAATCTACAGCTTATATTTCAAAATGTATATGTATATAAAATACATATATACATTCAGTAATATTGATTGATATAAGAGCCCATATGCATTTTAGGAGTGCAGGGAGAGATACAAATGATTTGTTGGAATCAGGAAATATAAAGAAAAAAGCAATTAAATTACAGTCTCAAAAATAAACTATCAAATCAGAGTTAAAAATAAAGGAACAAGCAATATTTTGTGAAAAATGACACTGTATTTCACCAAATAATGTTGGCAAATAGCAATGAGTATGTGTTTGTATTTACTTCTTTGTGTATGTAATATTGAACTGAATAATATTTTGTTACTCCTATTTTGACAAAATGTGTAATGAGATTCTTCATCTAAAATGATTTATTTGTTCCTCGACTTCAGTGACCTAATTGTGAAAAGTTATTGTGTGTTACATTATTTTCATTACTGTTTTTTCTCACTGAAAGAAACACATTTCATAATGAAATGCTGTTTTCATATAACATTCAAGAGCCTTATAGAGCAGACATAATCTGAACCCCACAGTACTTTTCATATACTGTACTCTTCTTAGTATGTTATTGGATATTCTGAACATCTTCATAGTACATTATAAAGCCATTCCAGTATGTCAGGGCTCTGTGATATCCATCAAGAATATTCAATGCTGTAACTGTGATCCACTCTCTACTATGATTCAATCTTGTTTCTCTTTTCAAATCAATGCCTTTTATTGCATCAGTGATCTAAGATACTCCTATTCCCATCTAAGGCAAATTATCAATTTGCTAATGTCTTAGGTTCTGTTGCTGTAACAAAACACCATGGTTAAAAGGAATATATGAGACAAGTGTTATTTCCCTCTGTCTCTTGGCCACACATAATTGAATAATGCCAAGATAAGAACATGGATGCAAGGACTCAACAAGCGTCCATGGAATAATGCTGATTACTGGCTTTATGTCCATCCTATCTATGGTTTTCTTCCTTATAACTCCCAGAACAACTTGCTTAGAGTTGGCATTGCCCAGAGGCAGCAGGGTCACCATATACTAATCCTTAATTAAGAACATTCCTTAAACACATACCCACAAGTCAAAGTGATGGTAGCTATTCCTCAATTGAGGTTTCCTGTTCTCAATATGTTCACGTTTGTGAGAGCTCAGTTGCCACCAAAACTTACTATTTGGTATTATTTTAAGCAATACTGCCCCGCGGTGTAAATACTATCTGTACGTATACTGCTTAAACTTTTTTTATGATTAAGGAATACCTTTGTTAAGACAAAGTAAAACAGATAAGTTGAGTATCATCTAATATTTTGAAAGTATCAAACTTTTGATAAAGCAATTTATCTTTTTATTTCTGAAGAAAATTTAAATCTGGTCGAACTAAAAGAACATAACATTTTGGGACAAAGATACACCCTAGTAACCCTGCACTAGAAGCCAAGATAGAGAAAACCTCCACAATTATCATAACCTTCCCCCTCGTGCTGTGGTAGACGGGGAGGAAGGTGATCCATACACTGTAGAACACCAACATACTGAATGTTAGGAACTTGGCTTCATTGAATCTGTCAGGAAGGTTCCTAGCCAAGAAAGCCACAGTGAAACTCCCCAGACCCAAGGAGCCCAAATATCCCAGGACAAAGTAGAAGGCAATGATTGAGCCTTTGTTGCAAATAATGATGACCTTCCCATGTTCTGATTGTATATCTCTGTCAATAAAGGGAGGAGATGTCACCAACCAGATTCCACAGAGAACAAGTTGGATTAGGGTACAAATGGGAATGAGAAAGTTAATTGCCCCTTTTATCATCATCCTTCTTATCTTTCTCCCTGGAGTAGTGAGCTTGAAAGCTGTAACCACAGTTATTGTTTTGGCCAACACGGTAGAAATAACCACTGTGAAAAATACTCCAAATGTGGTCTGCTGCAGGATGCAGGTGGCCTGGTTGGGATGTCCAATGAAGAGCAATGAGCAGAGAAAACAGAAGGCTAGAGAGATGAGCAGGATGTAGCTGAGAATGCGGTTATTGGCTTTCACAATGGGAGTGTCCTTGTACTTCACAAAAGTGACTAGGACTAGAATTGTGATGGCTGAGAAGGACAGGGCCATGCAGCCTAGAGCCATGCCCAGTGGATCTTCATAAGCCAGAAATGACACAGTTCTTTGGAGGCACTGTGTTTGCTCTAAGTTGACATATGAATCATCTGGACATCTCACACACTGCTCCATATCTGCTGGCAAACAACAATAAACCCTTATAAAATACCATAATTCTGTAGTTAATAATTTTCTATTTGTATTATTCAGAGGATATATAAATAAGTAATTTGATGTTGAGCACCTATTACATTTCTTATTGATTTAGGGACCATTAACTTAAGATTGTTTTCTATTCACCTGTGCTTTGAGATGGAAAAAATCATCATCACAGGGAATGGAACAAAAATACTTATCAAACCAAGAAGAAAGAAAAATGTGATTAACAATATTTATAATCTCAGGTTATTTTATTCCTCAAACCATAAATTTACTACAGACAGACAAAGGTAATGTGCAGATATAGTTGTTGATGCCATTGCATGAAAGACACTATGTACTTTGTTCGCTTTGAGAGTTGTGCACTGTGTCTATACCTATACATAGGCACCAGAGCATATAATTCCTTATGCAAAAACCATTCACATAAGGGAATATTGTCCTTCTTGAAGAAGTATGCCTCATAGATCTGTGCATATCCCTCTTGTTGTATAATCTCTTTTTTTCCCAAGTACACATTCCAAGGTTATGGATATTGAAGGTTATGGCATGAAGGTTATGGATATTGACATTCATCCTTCTTTGCTTAGGTAGACAGTGATTAGTGATAAGCACTATCCCATCTGTTGCTGCATTCTTGAAATATTCACCCTTGTTCAAACTTTTAGAAGAAACTCTCAATCCTTTAAGCCATGTAAGGTACTAACATATATTTCATTAAAGAATAACTGCTATCCTGAGCATCTGGTCTTTGTCAGGCACTAAGCTGTGTTTTAGAGGGAAAGACTGTGGACTGATAATGTAGTCAAGATTCTTTGTACAAAGGATCAAAGAAGAATAAACATCTGCAAAGATTATGGTTAAAATTATTGTTTTTAAAAGTGTTACACATGTATGTTACTGTAAACATTTTCTGCATAATATAAAATCAGTAGCCACTATATTGTGAGAGACATGAGTTGTTTGTAGAAGAAATTACAGTTTATTTCCTTGAGTGCAAAAGATGTTGACATTATTCAATCATTAAATTCTGATACATGGAGATTTTAGGTCTTCAGTTTCCATCTAGGCCATATCATATTTCTAGTTTTGAAAAAGAAGATATTTTTATTCAACAATTTTCTCCTTCATGCAAGCATGTACCTGTATCGTTGGAAACCTCATTTTCTGGGCACTGGACACAATCAAAGCAGCAGTCTGCTGTTCCTTTCTGATGGATTTTCCTGAATCCAGCAGTACATGTCACACTACACATGGAGGAGGGACCTGAGGTAACACACACACACACACACACACACACACACACACACACACACACAAACGTGTGTGTCAGTGTAGTTCATGTATATATAATATATACAATGAGCCATAGATTGATATATGTGACATTATCTGACTTGGCTATAAATATTCCCCTGATAATTTATTATTATATATTACCTTGCAGTGCACTGAAATTTACACAATATTTAGTATGTCATGTAATATTATATATGTTGCATGTCAGTTATAGCAATTTTAAATTTTTTCTTCTTAAACTGATTGATCAAAAGGGAAGGTTTATGTGGCATCAGTTTCTCTCTCAAGATTTATAAGTAAAAAAAAATTAGACCAGTGAGTTGTATGGAGAGAGAAGGTAGGATACACCAAGAAAGAGCTGTTCAAATGAATAAGAACAAAGTATGTTATGTAAGACTCTCATACAATTAATGAACTTTTCCTAAGTTTAAAAGAAAACCTTGAATCTCCATCCCATTCCCCCTCCCTCTGCTTTTATGAGGGAGCTTCCCCACCAACCCTCCCACTTTGGCATCGCTACTCTAACATTCCCCTATGCTAGGGCATCCAACTTCCACAAGATCCCTCCCACTGATTACAGAAACGGCAATCTTGTGCAGAGGAGGGGAAACCGGGAATGGGGATAACATTTAAAATGTAATAAAATATAATAAATAATAAAAATATATAAATGAAAAGTAGCAATTGGTCTTCATCTCATGGTTATTATTTCAGTGCCTCATGTTTTAAATTTATATATATTGAAAAAATAACAATTGTGGCATACCTCCAATGTTCCTCCTGTGGCCCATTCCAAGTCTTCAGATATATGAAGTTGTTGATTCTGTGTGAAATAAGGAAAATAGCTTCCTATTTTGACTTTTAATCCAAGGCCTTCTGGAAAATTCCAAATGATGAAAATGTCATATTCTACACACTGATTTTCCCTGTGATTCATGTTTACCAGTTCTCCAACAGGGTTAGTAAATACCCTGGTTTTCACCAAGGAAGCCACCTAAATGAGATGAATCATTAGATGATTACATATGCATATCAATGTAGGCAATGCTAAACTGAGAATGTACCATATTTTTTAATGTCTTTCCAACAAGACAGGTGTATGAAAGTAATCACATGTAGTAAAATACATTATACCTCCTGAATCATTAAAAATTAATATACTTCATATTAATGTTTGATTGTAAAACATGCTAGAAAAAATAATTACCAGAAAACAAGTAACATGGTGTCTGTTTATGGTGTGTGTGTTGTGTGTGTGTGTGTGTGTGTGTGCATGTTTGTCAAAATAGTATTTAAGAACTGAAGCCACATATGTAAGAATTAAGTAGAAGTTTAAAATTTTGAAAGCTGTGGAAATAAAGAATGGTAGTAGGTATTTTACATACATACTGTATACATATATGAAATAAACATAAACTTAATAAAATGTGTAATCTTAATCATTTGTGATTTTATAAATAATTATTAATTTAAATGAATAACTATTAATCAAAGCACATGTACTGATTCTTGAGAAACTATTCTTGAGAAAAATTTTCTATCCTTGTCAACACTTAAGATTTTTTCCTCTTGGCTCCTTTTTAAATTTGAACTCATGTGGCAAAATGTTGAAACACATTTTCACAAAATTCACTGATATTCATAAAAATATATTGTCTCCTGTTAAAAGTTATCACTGTGCATGATATACATACATGTAAAAGATTTATTTGAGAGTTTTGCAGTGTAGAGATCTTTAGACTAATAGAATAATCTCTAAAATGTATGTGAGCTTCTCAGGGGCGTGAAAGATCACATTGATATATCTAAGTATAGTGAAATATATGAAGCTTTACCTGCTGACAGTCAGTGAATACTCCTTTGTCTTTTGCCAATTTCTGAGACTGTACTTGTTGTAAAATGAGTTCATGGTAGGTGTGGGCCACAGCATACACAGCATTATACAAATTGTAACCTTCTTCGCTCAGGACCATGTCAAATGTGTGCTGTGCTAACCATTCCAATGGGTTGTTGAAAGTAAAAGAATCCATTTTGCTATTGTTCTTCGAGATTGAACAGTTAAAATGATTCCACCCCAGCATAGACTGGGAAATGTCTACTGGATACTTAGAAGTGTTTATTGTTTGCATAAAATTTCTGAATTCAGCAATGTCACTGTGGCGGTGTGCAAAAGTGACAGTCCCATGGAAGAAATCAAGGCTGAAATCTTTTATATCTGTGATAACATCCCATTGCGAGGTTGTGATCCAGATTCTCTGCACACCTAAGTTTCCCCATCTCCTAAAGCTGACTTCTAGAGTAGAGTTCATTTCACCATAAATGATAACAACTTTTGCTGTAGATGTCATAAGTTGTTGGTCATAAATCTTAACCCTTGCCATGTATAGCTGCATGTTTTCTGGGATCATATTCACAAAAGCTAAACAGATCGCATGCCTTTGCATTTCTTCTCTCAAGTCTGAGAGAAACTGAATACCTTGGTCATCATCTGTAATGGCCAGTCCTATCCAAGTCCATTTAAAATGAAGCATCAAGGATGCCATGCCATGGGACAAACACGTGTCCTTGGATGCCACCTGATGGACATAGGGAAACTGGTCCTGGTCACTCAGGTTAGGGTTAAATGGTCCAAAGAAGATCTGGAGAGTGTTTAAGAGAGGACAAAATATCCCCATGAGGAATCTGATTGTTAGGATGTTTGGAGTCATATACAAGTAATGTTACTCACCATTCACAATTCAGTGTAAGGATAGAATGATTATACTACAAATATTCTATATTTTCCTATTATATTCTAGACTATTCTTGACAAGTCTGAATATTCAGTTTTGCCTGTTAGACCAGTAATTTGTGTGTGTGTGTGTGTGTGTGTGTGTGTGTGTGTTTGTGTGTGTGTTGTGTGGTAACAGTATACTAAGAAATACATGGAGTCCAAGTTTTCTTGTAGGCACATGTAAATGTAATTTAAAATTGTGAATTCATACAGTGTCTCACATTCTTACCTTTGGAACTTTGGAAATAAGTGCCAGTTTTAAGGATGTTGTCCATAATGGTCCTGTAAGCTGTACATTACAAGTTGGCTCCATTCCACACATAAAATTAGTAAAAGCCAAACCTTTGCTTGATTGTGAATATACTTCATCCACAATTCCCAATGTATCTTCACACATGCCAAAAATGATGGAAAATTGCAAAGACATGTTGGATAAAAGATAAGGATTCTTGTTGATCTCATCAGTAGCAAAAAACATAACCAGAAAAAACTCGTATTTTCTTGCTGGTATTCTAAAACCAAGCATAGTGATGATTAAAGGAGGTGTTCGAAACTTGAATTTTCAATTGCAGTTAAGTTTGTACTATAAGAAGTACATTTGTCCTCCCAGATTATCTCTAATGTTACATTTATTCAAAAAGTAAAAGAAATAGTAAACATCAATCTCATACTGTTAATAAGTTTAATATGTGACTGGGTATTTGCATGATTAGATCAAAAAGTATTCTGGTAAAATAGTATGAAGCCCAGTAGGCTTTTTCCATATTCAGTGACAACTCCAGAATGACAGGAGGGGCTCATTTAAAGAGTATTTTAAAAAGCAAAATATATGTATATTCACAAGTGTGTATGCAATAATAATACGTGGAATCAAGTATAGTAGACCTCCCTCCCTTCCACACATATATATTTCAGTATATGAATTTATGCACAACTTTTAGAGACCAAAATAAGATAAGCTTTTTATAGGGGCCTTTGATGCATGCTCAGACAGGAATCATTGACAGACATTGGAGGATAGGCAGTGGTGCAGTCTCATCGCAGTGAAATTTTGCCAAAAGTGGGAAATGCAAATTCAAGGCAAATGAGAACACATATTTCACCATATGTTATCCACAAAGAGTCAACAGATATCTCATTTTCCAGCTTTGTGAACTAGAACACAGTGTAGTAAAGCTAAGCTAAACTGTGACATATTTGAAAGTATTAAAATAGTGATCGATGTTATAATTACTTTTCAGTGGTTCCTAAAGTTATAGAGAGAAAAACACAATGGAATCTGACAATTTTTGTCAGAGCTATATATTTCAAATTCATGACATTGAAAGAGAGAATAATGTTAATGACTTACCTAAAATTAATGTAATTAAGAAGTTTATTATAAAAATTTTCTTCAATAGGTCCCTCGAATGTAAAAAGGATAAAACCACAGTCATTTTGCAAATCTCCATCATTATCTTCACTATTCTTTATCCTCCAAAAGCAATTGGGTTCAGTCAAACTGCACAAGATGAGAGAAAACAACAGGAACCAAAAGGCAACAGTGAAAGCACACAGCTTCTTCATGTCTGCTAGGATCTAGCCTGGAGCAGCTGTGAAACCTGTTTTTTATGCAGACAAACATAACACACGCATTTACACCTATGTGTATATTTTAAGACTTCTGCTGTCTGGAGATTCACTTAATTATATTCATCAGTTCCTTTCCATTCATCCTATGTTCTCCCTGGATACAATAGGAGAATTCTGGCCTCAAGCTCTACATCTGAGGTCTGAAAACTTTTGATCAAAACATTTCCAAAAACATGTTTTGAAGATCATGTTCTCCATCCACAACAACCATGATTTCATTCATATCTGTGACACAAATCTTCCAAGGGGCAATCTTCTTTTGGACAGCTTGAACCAGATCACGTGTAAACAGCCATATGTGTGAACCCAATAGATTTCATCAGAACTTCTATAGTAAGACTAGAGTTGAGAAGTTATAAATGTTCCATATCATTCAGGCTTTGAGTTGAATCATGGGACATTTTGTCTTCCATTTTCTATTGAAGGGAAGCACAGTCTCACAGGCAACATTGAGTCAGGAGTTGAGCATTTTCTCTGTTCATATCCTATTGTATGAAATTCATGTTTACAAAATCTCCTCAATCTTCCTATGATTCCTTTTATCTGGAGATGGTGTCATTATGTTAAATCCAATAATGCCTGGAATTATACAGATTCAATACCCATGCCATCCGATATCTGTTCCAGTGCAGATATTTAATGAGTTATAATGATGATCAATTGCCTGATAATCAGTCCTTGGCAGTCAATGCCATTTGATAAAATATTTTTTGGTTGAGTTTGTTCATACCTCATTAAGATGAATGAGAACAATTGCATATGTTCTATTTGAAGGAATGAAACAATTTATGTATCATTTATGAGAGAGAATTTTATTGCTAATGTTAATATATGCATTATATTATTTTTATTTTTGTCTAGTTGGTATTTGTTTTGATATAGTACTGTCTTGGATTACATTGCAACGACACAGATGTATGTCTGATATGCTCATATATGTAACTTGTTTACATTACAGTGAGTGACACGGATGGAGCATTGAATGTGATTTATAATTTTTGAACTACCTTATTCTTATGTTCATAAGGGCCACACTGAATTCTATTCCAATAGAAATAAAGTGGAAACTTTACACTCTATTTTCAGGATAATTGGTACTTCCCTGGCTTATAATAAAATCTTGCTATGGGGTTTATGAACTTTCCTACTTACTGTGGATTAGAATTTGTTCCATATTTTGGTTAAATTATGTCTTTGACAGTGTAAGTATTTTTTCAGTACTTTGCACACCTAAAAATGGGTAAATCGAGTGTCCTAATGCAAATTTCTATCCTTTTCTATACTTTATGGTAATGCCATGTCAAATGATTTGGGAACATGCATGGAGGCTGACTCTTCACTCTGTTGTGACTGCAATTAAAATGCCATCCTGAGCTGTGTGAGTGTTTTGGAAGTTATGTGGTGCTCATATGCACTGGACTGAGATCCATACTGTACTCATTATATCAAGCATAGAGGTGAAACATGCAGATCCTTTAGTAATGTTGAATTTGCTTTTGCCAAGTTTGAGAGGTGAGGCTCCATATTGTTTTCACAAGAGACAATCACTATGTTATTTGGAACACAAATAGTACTTCAGAACTCTCTTTCTCTTTTGGCATAAATCACACGTTATAGGCTTGATATGATGAAAAGAATGCACATCACACACTACAGTGTCCTTCTTGATTATCAAGAAAATCTGTGGTTCATTTGTTCCCTTTAAGTTATTTTGTTGGATGGCCATCTTAATATTTGAACAATAATATCTGATGGGTATATGAAATAAAAATTTGCTTTCATGTTTAACAGAGAATATTCTATTGTCTCCTTCTAGTTTGTTGTCCCTTGTTTTCTTGTGGAATTTTATATCTGATTCCTTGTTATGTTACATGGAACATGTGATAGCCTCTATTCCATTTCATTTCATAGAATAATATTACAAGTATTGGTGTTGTGCTTTCATTAAATGTTTGATATCATTCATTAGAAAGACGTTCTTTTGCTGCTTCTTGTCCATTAATCATATGCTGATTTTTGTTTCTTCAATCACTTAAAACTTAGTTTGATACATTTCTGAGATAAGAAGTAGTCAAACATTGAAGTAGTTATGAATATCTGAACTAAATACTCTACATGGATGAAAAGGCTTCTTGATTCATGACCAAAATATGAAATAACAAAGATCTCATTGATTAAGAACAGATATTTGCAAGGCACTGTGATGTCCCTTGTATATCCATGCACCAATAAATACAACTTCAGTATCTTCATTACAATGGAATTAATTATAATTAATCTAATTTGTGTAGGAAATAAACATTCCATTTAGTTTGATGAAACAAAATCTAACTGGTTATTACTTGATTATAAATAAGATTTTTAACACAATGTATCATAACTGACAGGACATATTACTGCTGTAAACTAAAAGTACATAGATAGGCAGATTGCTGCTGCTGATTTTTCCAAGTTGTCCCATTAAAACCTTTAAACCAAAAAACTCAGCTTGCAATAACAAGCTGAGTCCTATATACACTTCCAAGCATCATTGTCCCATATCTTGAACCATAATGATATGGAATACCAAGAAAAGAATGTCAATATGCTATATAAAGTTTACACATGAATGGCCTATACTATCTGAACTTATAAAGATGGATGTTTCTCACACTCCTGACAGCCTACATTTCTAACAGGAGGTCTTCTATAACTGGGAATATAGTTGGGAATCTATGACTAATATGGACATCATATGAGAAACCCACAGTGTCCAGCACATGTGGGATCAATCTAACCTGATCTTTCTGAGCCCCATTGTCCTGCCACTCTGCACCTCCACCTGAAACTATTGCAGATTAATATACATGTCCTGTATCCCAAAGCCAATCTGGCCCCCAGGAGGTCTGCTTTTACCTGGGACACAGAAAATAGAGACACAGGAGGCTTGCACTAAGGAGGGACACTAGAGGCATGCCTTAACCAGAGACAGCAATGGTTGACTCCCAGGAAGCCTTCTCAACTCCTGGTCAAACAGTTCTACCTGTCTCCAAAGAGGCCTGCTACAGTATGAGACATGCAGGCCAGTTAACACCAGAGAGGAATAGATGGTAAAAGACAAGGTGAAGGGGAACATAAGCTGCAGAACCCAATATAATTTGGTATTATCAGAACCCAGATCTCCTACTCTGGATACCAAAACACACCTGAAAGAGCAAGATTCTTACCTAAACTGGCATTTCATGAGGATGATTGAGGCCTTTAAGAAAGCAACAATCAGACAGGAAGAAGCTCCTAGGGAGGAGAGAAGTAAATCACATGAAACGACAGAGGAAAATACAAATTAAAATATGACGGAATGGAATAAAACAGACCAAGTCCAAAAAATGGAAACAGAAACAGTAAAGAAATCATGAAACTGTTCTGCACCTTCATCAGACTCCAGACACCTACAGGTAAGCTTCCTTTGTCAAGCACATCTTCCCTGCTCTCTGAGCCCCCTCTATCAAACCCAGTTCCACTTAGCATCCTGCTAGCCCAGGAAGATCTCCTGCCACCTTTACACTCATCTTCATCTGATCTAAGGCTCTAGAAACATACAGAACCGGAGGTCTGGAAACAGACAGCCCAAGGATAACAATCAGATTCCTACCACACTAGGATCAACAGGGTCCACCTCGCTCCCAATACTCACTACAATAAGAACATATAAAACCATCCAAATGACTTGACCCTTGAAAGAACACAATGAACAAAAGGCAAGGTCATGTGACAACTGCAAAGAAAACTTACGCCAATATAGCAAGTTTTATACTCCTAAACTATAGAAAAATTAGCTTATTCCACTCTTGTGAAGATGATAGAGTCCTTTAAATAGGAAATGAATAAATATCTTAAAGAAATACAGGAAAATACAGAGATAGAGATCTAGAGATCTTTAAAGGGGAAACACATAAATCTTATACATATCCCACAGTTAAACAGGTGAAGAAAGTGAGTAATACTCTGCAGGACCTGAAAGTGGAAATCTTGGAGATTGAAAAACCTAAGGAAAAGAACTGGAAAACCAGAAACAACCATCACCAACAGAATAAGAGTAAATCGAATAGAGAATCTCATGTGTGTATAGTACAAGAGAAGAAATTGACTGTCTCATTAAAGAAAATGGTAAATGTAAAAAATTCCTGACCTAAACCATAAAAGCTACTCGATAAAACCTGGGATACCCCAAAAAGCCATAATCCAAGAATAACCGAAATAGAAGACTGTGAAAAGTCCCAGTTCCAAGTCTCAGATAATATTCTCAACAAAATTGTAGATGAAAATTCTCTTAACCTAAAGAAAGAGAAGCCTATCAAAATAAAAGAAGCTTATAGAACACCAACTACAATGAACCAAAAAGAAAAATTTCAGTGCATATAATAATAAAAATACAAAATCTACAGAACCAAGAAAGGATGTTAAAAGCAGCAAGGGGAAATGACCATAAAACCTGTGATAGTTGTGATAGGGAAGTTTATCAGAATTTCACCTATCTGCACAACAAATACTCTAAAAGCTAGAAGAGCTTGGTCAAATATCATTAATGACTTTCAATATCAATGGACTCATTTCCCTGTTTCTCCGGAAGACCCCTCAATCCCATTCTCTATCCCACTGCTTCTATTAGAGTGCTCCCCCACCCATCCACCCACCCACAACTGCCTCCCTGCCCTGACATTCCCTTACCCTGGGGCATCATGCTTTCACATGACCAAGGGTCTCTTTTCCCAGTGATGTGCAATGAGTCTCTCTGATATGTATGCGGATAGAGCCATGGGTCCTTTGATGTGTACTCTTTGGTTGGTGGTTTAGTGTGTGAGAACTCTGTGCATTTTGGTTGGTTGATATTTTTGTTAATTTGAAGACAAAGTGTGGAACAGACACTGGGGGAAAGATCATCCAGAGACTGCCCCACCTGGGGATGCATCTCATATACAGACAGAAAACCCAGATACTATGGCAGATGCCAAGAACTATTTGCTGACAGGAATGTGATACTGCTGTCTCCTGAGAGGTTCTTCCAGACTCTGAAAAATGCAGAAGCATATGATTGCAGCCAACGTTTGGACTGAGCATGGGGTCCCCAAAGAAGGAGTTAGAGAAAGGACTGAAGGAGCTGAAAGGGTTTGCAATTGGAATAGCAGTTTTTAATATGCAATAACATAAACTTTCAACAAAAATCAATCAAAAGAGACAGCCACTCCTCTGGACAGTACTGCCACCAGGGGCATATAGGCTTGACTGCTCCCAGTCTGTCTCTAGAAGATCTGAAATAATCAGGGTCACAACAAATTTATCTTAACCATTAAAACAGGAGGAATGTCTTATCCAGGTATATAGGAAGACTGCCGTAACCAGTCACATGGCAGTCCTTCCATAACCAGGGATACAGGAGGGCTCCCCTAAACAAAGACAGCACTACAGCCTCTCAGGAAGTTATGTCTAACCTGGGTCATACAGCTCCACCAGCCTCCAGGGAGGTAGGTTCCAGTCATGTACACCCAGGCTAGTTAACACTAGCAATAACTAGATGGCAAGGGGCAAATGCAAGAACATAAGCATTAGAAGCCAATGTAATTTGGCACAATCAGAATCCAGTTCTCCCACCAAAGCAATCCCTGGATACTCTAACATATGAAAATAAATTTTCTAACATAAAATACCATCTTCTGTAGATGATAGATAACTTTAAGGAGGATATCAATAACTCCTGTAAAGAAATACAGGGAAGCACAGGCAAACAGTTAGAAACACTTAAAGAGGAAACAAATGAATCCCAAAAAGAAATACAGAAACACACATACACACACACACACACACACACACACACACACACACACGTTAAGGAATAAAACAAAAATGTACAAGACCTAAAAATGAAAATAGAATCAATAAAGAAATCACCAATGGAGCCAAATCTGTAGATGAAAATCTTATTAAAGAGATCAGGAGCTACAGATGCACGCATCACCAACAGAATACAAGAGATAGAACAGAAACACTTAGGTATAGAAGACACCATTGAAGATGTTGGCACATCCATCAAAGAAAATACAAAGTGTAAAAAGCTCCTAGCCCAAAACCTCCATGAAATTCAGGAGACAATGGAAAGACCAAACATAAGAATAATAGGAGTAAAAAAAGGATAATAAAAATAGAAGTCTGTGAAGATTCCATGTTCAAAGGGACAGAATAAAAATCTTCAACAAAATCATAGAACACTTCCCTAACCTAAAGAAAGAGATGACCATAAATGTACAAGAGGCCTACAGAACTCGAAATAGATTGGACCAGAAAAGAAAATTCTTTGGTCACAAAATAATCAATGCACAGAATAAAGAAAATTAAAAGCAGTAAACTTATTGTGATCCTGATGGGACAAGTAATGTATGATGGCAGACCTATTAGAATTGCATCAGACTTCTCAACAGACATCCTAAAAGTCATAAAATCCTGGATACATGTCATTCAGACACTGGGAGAACACAAATGTCAGCTCAGACTAATATACACTGCCAAAGTTTCAATAACCATTGATGGAGATACCAAGATAATTCTAAACCGAAACCAAATTTAAACAACATCTTTTTACTAATCTAGTCCTACAGCGAATACAGAAGGAAGCCTCCAACACAAAGAGTGTACTCACTCAAGAAAACACAAGAAATCAACATACACACACCCACACCCCCCACACACAGAATATCACTTCCAAGAAAATGCAACTAAAAATCATTGGTCTCTAAACTATCTCAACATTAATAAAAGTGGTTCACCAAGGAAAAGACAGTCTAACAGATTGGACATGCAAACAGGATCCATCATTTCACTGGATACAAGAATCATACCTCAGCACCAAATCAGACACTACATCAGCATAAAAGGATGGAAATTTTTTCTAACCAAGTTGTCCTGAGAAATAAGATGGAATCATGATTGTAATATATGATAAAAGAGACTTTTAACAAAATGTAATCCAAAGAGATAATAAAGGACACTTCACACTCACCAAATGAAAAGTCAACCTAGATGAAGTCTCAATTCTGAACATCTATGACCCTAGTTCAAGGTACCCACATTAGTAAAAGAAACTTTACTAAATCTCAAAATCAAAATTGAACCTTACACTAGTGGGAGAGAAAAAAAAACCCTCACCAGTAAAGAGTTCATTGAAACAGAAATTAAACAGAAACAAAGTGAAACGAACAGAAGTTATGAACCAAATGGATTTAACAGATATCTACAGAAAATTTCACCCTATTACAGAAGAATATACCTTCTTCTCAGCACTTCACAGATCCTTCTGAAAACTTGACTATATAATCAGGTGGAAAATAAGCCTTGACAGATGCAAAAAGATTGAAATCATTCAGTGCAGTTATGAGACCAGCACAGATGAATGCTGGACTTCAATAAAATAACCGAAAGTCCACATACTTGTGGAAACTGAACAACTCTCTGTTCAAGATATTTTGGTCAGGGACCAAATAAAGAAAAAAGAAAGTAAAAAACCTTTCTAGAATTCAATGAAAGTGAAAGCACAGCATTCCCACAATATGGGACACAATGAAAAGCAATAATAAGTAGAAAACTCATAGCAGTAAGTGCCTTCATAATGAAATTGGAGAGATCCTATATTAACAGTTTCACAGCACATTTGAAACTTCTACAAAAAAAGAAGCAGACACATCCAAGAGGAGGAGATAGCTAGAATCAGCCAAACTATGGGCCAAAATCAATTAATTAGATGAAAAGAGGAAGATACAACGAATAAAATAAATGAAGAGCTGGTACTTCGTGAAAATCAGCAAGAGAGATAAACCTTTAGCCAAAATAACTAAAGGGCAGAAAGAATATATCTAAATTAAAAAGAAAAAGAAGAAGAAATGAAATGAGAGACACAACAAGAGAAACTGAAGAAATTCAAAAAGTCATTATATCTCAGCTATTCTCAACAAAACTGGAAAATCTAGATGAAATGGATGACTTTACAGTCACATACAATGTACTGAAGTTAAATCGAGGTCATGTGAACTATGTATAACATCCTATTACCCCTAAGGAAATAGGTGCAGTGATTGTAACCCTCTCAGTTTGGCCTCCCAAGGCCAAATGTTTTTAATTTAGAAATGTACCAGGAGGATCTAATATCAATACTTCTCAAACTATTATACAAAATAGAAACAGAAGGAACAGTAGCTAAGATATTCTATAAAACTGCAGTTACCCTCATACCTTAACCAAATAAAGATCCAAGAAAGAAAGGGAACTTCAGACCAATTTCACTTACAAATGGAAAGATACTCAATATACTTCTCAAAAACTGTATGTAAGAATATATCAAAACTATCATTTGCCACAATAAAATAGGCTTCATAGCAGGAATGCAAGGATGGTTCAATATATTAAAATCCATTACCTTAACTTACTATATAAACAAACAGAATGAAAAATGTCACCTGATCATCATATTAGATGTTTAAAAGCCTTTGACAGGTAAACACCACTTCATGTTAATAGTCTTGTATAGCAGGAACAGCAAGGCTGCCTCTATGTAAATGGTGGTGGCCATGCAGCTTCAAAAGCATATACTTCAGGAGGACCTAATTGCGGACTGCCTGTGACACCAGCATTCCTGCAGGAGGACCTAATTTAGGACTACCTGAGAAAGCAAGGATTGCTGGTACAAATAATGCCAGCCAATCAGGAATTGCTGTTTAGAATTGATACTTTCTTAGAATCAATGGGACATGGGTGGAGGATATTGAAGGAACTTTCCGCAGTGCTCAGATGAAATTGCTGCAGCATTCTCATCTGCTTTTGGAGACTTTGTTTTTGGCTCTGCACCAAGTATCCCCTGATCCTTAAGGGCAGGTAGGGTCAGGTGGAGAGCTGTTCAGGGTGCAGGCATAATCTTCAACTTCCTCATTTTGTGAGTGCTTGTAGACTTCCTAGTTGTCTTTTGAGAGGCTCTGCCAGAGCTTTATCATTATAGATGCAGATGCTTGTTCCCAATGACCAGATATAGCACAGAGATTGCAATGGAGGTGATAGGGGAAGGACTGAAGGAACTGAAGGCATTTGCAAATCCATAAGAAGAACAATATCACCCAACGTGACACCCCAGACCTCCCAAGGACTAAACCACCAACAAAGGAATAAACATGGAGGGACCCTGGCTCCAGCTGCATATGTAGAAGAGCATGGACTTATCTGGCATCAATAAAAAGGTAGGGCCTTGGTCCACTTAATTCTTGATATCCCAGCTTAGCAGAATGCAGTGTGCTGAGCCAAAAGTGGGTGGATGGATGGGGGAACACCCTCATAGAAGCAGGTGGCATAGAGGGTCTTTGGAAGGGAATCTTGTAAGGGGGATAACAATTAAATTGTAAATAAGTAAAATAACCAATATCAAATTAAAATGAAATAATATGTGTAATAAAATATAAAATTAAATTAGGTATACAAAATATTTTGTGTATGAATATTAAAATAGTATTATTCAAAATATTTGTGTTACTTAGGTCGATAGTAATCATCCAAGATCCACAGACACGCTAGTGTGAATTTCGGTATCATGTAGTCTCCTACATGTACTGTATTTCTAGTCATTGCTTAGGGGAATTCAAAATACTCTGAAAACTGTGTTCTGGCCATTCATCTTAGTTGCCTCCCAGAACCTATGCCCTTTTATTGAATGCACCCTACACTTCAGCCTCAGGATATAGAAGTAATGAGCTGAAAGTGACCAGAAAGTTTCATTTCTGTGGAAAATCATTCAGCTTAACTGAAGCGGTTATAAAATTTTCCATGAGTGAAATCAAATCCAAGCCCTACCCAGTTGTAAAACTGGTGGACCACCACAAAGCCTAGAAAGAATACATGTATTATACTAGAGCTGTGGCAAGTTTAACTTTGGGAAAACCAACACCTGTCTAATTGTCCTTAAAGCACTCAACAGAAATAAAATGAGTTTGACTGTAAATTCAACAAGTAATCTTAACTCTTTATATCTTAGAGCCTAAAGGAGAACCAAATCATGCTATTTCTGTAAACCAGACTAATTCTTAATGCCTATCCTTAATAAAAAAATAAGCATAGTACTGTTTACTAAGAATACAAGTTATTTTTAATTGACTTGTTAAAAATAAGAAAAATTTTAATTTTCGGCATTGCAGAAAATCTCTACTTGTTAACATGAAGGGATCTAACTATGGGGCATCCAACCGCATGTGATATATACACAAATTTACTCTCCCCCTGCAGCTCAGAAAACATCATTTGAAGGTACTCAAAATCTGGAGCTGTAGGGTTCCTGCTGAGGGCAGTGTCTTCTGTGTAAGAGTGGAGCTGCACCTTGATAACATAACAAGTGAATTACCTAAGTAAGACATACAAAATGACATTACCAGTTGGCATGCCATAGAGAGGGGGAAATTTTCATACAACCACACACCTAAGTGGAAAATAACATGCATTAAACTGATGCTGAGACATGGAGTTTCGGTCTTCTATGTTATATGACACCCTCATGGATCATGGGCATCAGGAATACATGTGTTTCACATACATCTATGAGACTAACCATTAATTGGGTAAGCATTAATCAATCAATCAATAAACAAATCAATCAATTCTAAAAAATGACCTATACAATATTCTGAACTGTAGGATTTTAACCACTCTGTTCTCCATGATAGTCCTGTCAGTACCAACTACATAGCTAAAGATCACTTAAAAGATGTATTTAGGAGAAATCTAATTAATTTTCAACAGGATATTCTATGTATTTACATTTCTTTTTTTTTTCATTTCAAATGTTATCTCATTTCCTCCCTTTTCTATCCCCCTTCCCCCTCCACATTCTTCCATGAAGATTCTCCCATTCCCACCCACCCACTCCCAATTCAATGCCCTGGCATTACCCTATATAGAGGAAATGAGCCTTCACAGGGCCAAGGGCTTTTCCTCCTATTGATGCTAGATATTGCCATCCTTTGCTACAGATGTGGCTGGAGTCATGGGTCCCTCCATGTACTCATTGTTTGGTGGTTTAGTCCCTGGGAACTATGGGCGGGGATCTGGTCGGTTAATATTTCTGTTCTTCCTATGGGGTTGAAAACCCCTTCACGCCTTCAGTCCTTTCTTTAACACTTCAATTGTGATCTGTGTGCTCAGTCTGATGGTTAGCTTCAAGTATTATCTCTTATTAGTAAGACTGTGGTAGAGTCTGTCAGAAGACATCAGCAATAGTGACTGGGTTTGATGGCTGCATATGGGATGGATTCATAGGTAGGGGAGTCTCTTGATGACCTTTTCTTCAGTCCCGGCTCCACTCTTTGTTCCTGTATTTCTTCCTGTGAGTATTTTGTTTTCTCTGCAAAGAAAGACTGAAGCATCCATATTTTGGTCTCCTTCATCCAGAGCTTCATACAGTTTGTGAATTATTTCTTTGGTATTCAGAGCTTTTGGGCTAATATCCACTTATCAATGAGTGCTAACATCTGTGTTCTTTTGTGACTGAGTTACCTCACTCAGGACGATATTTTCTAGTTCCACCCACTTTCTTAAATATTTTTGTAGCCATTGTTTTTAATAGCTGAGTAGTATTCCATTGTGTAAATGTATCACATTTTCTGTAATCTTTCTTCTGTTGAAGGGCATCTGGGTTCTTTCCAGCTTCTGGCTATTATAAATAAGGCTGCTATGAACATTGTGGAGCATGTGTCTTTGTTATATGTTGGGGCATCTTTTGGTTATATGCTCAAGAGAGGTATAGCTGGGTCCTCGGGTATTTCAATGTCCAGTTTTCTGAGGAACCTCTAGACTGATTTCCAGAATGGCTGCACCAGTCTTCAATCCTACCAACAATGGAGGAGTGTTCCTTTCTCTCCACATCCTTGCCAGCATTTGCTGTCACCTGAGTTTTTGATCTTAGCCATTTTCACTGGTGTGAGGTGAAATCTCAGGGTTGTTTTGATTTACATTTCCCTTATGACTAAAAATATTGAACATTTCGTTAGGTGTTTCTCAGCCATTCAGCATTCCTCAGCTGTAAATTCCTTGCTTAGCTCTTAACCCCATTTTTAATAGGGTTATTTGACTCCCTGCAGTCTAACTTCTTGAGTTCTTTGTATATTTGGATACAAGCCCTCTACAATTGTAGGATTGGTAAAGATCTTTTCCCAATCTATTGGTTGCCATTTTGTCCTAACCACAGTGTCCTTTGCCTTACAGAAGCTTTGCAGTTTAATGAGATCCCATTTGTCGATTCTTGACCTTAGAGCATAAGCCATTGGTGTTTTGTTCCGGAAATTTTCTCCAGTGCCTATGTTTTCGAGGTTCTTCCTATCGTTTTCTTCTACTAGTTTGAATGTATCTGGTTTGATGTGGAGGTCCTTGATCCACTTGGACTTAAGCTTTGTACAGAGTGATAAGAATGGATTGATCTGCATTCTTCAACATGCTTGCTGCGACCAACCTCGACCAGCAAGAAAGACACGACCGGAGGAGATCTTCTTCAAGCAGTTTATTCAGGAACCTTGATACAATCTTCTACTACTATCCCAGGGAACGCCCTACATCAGCTTAAGTACCCAACGCCAACCAACCCCAATGTGCCACGTGGGTCATGCAGACAGGCTGTCACTATGCAGAACCTAGCAGGCCAGGCAGGCATAGCCAAATAAGGACTTGCTTACTACAAGGAACGCTCACCGTCGGAGGGTGGAAGGCGGAAACCAGTGCCATCTTGGAGGCGCGGCACATCGCAGCTCCCTACACATGCTGACCTCCAGTTGAACCAGCACCATTTGCCGAAAATGCTATCTTTTTTCCATTGGATGGTTTTGGCTCCTTTGTCAAAAATCAAGTGACCATAGGTGTGTGGATTCATTTCTGGGTCTTCAATTCTGTTCCATTGGTCTATCTGTCTGTCTCTGTACCAATACCATGCAGTTTTTATCACTATTGCTCTGTAATACTGCTTGAGTTCAGGGATAGTGATTCCCCCGGAAGTCCTTTTATTGTTGAGGATAGTTTTAGCTATCCTGGGCTTTTTGTTATTCTAGATGGATTTAGATATTGTTCTGTCTAACTCTATGAAGAATTGGGTTGGAATTTTGATGAAGATTGCATTGAATCTGTAGATCACTTTTGGTAAAATGGCTATTTTTACCTGCCAATGTTAATCCTGCCAATCCATGAGCATGGGAGATCTTTCCATCTTCTGAGGTCTTCTTCAATTTCTTTCTTCAGAGACTTGAAGTTCTTATCATACATATCTTTCAATTGCTTGGTTAAAGTCACACTAAGGTATTTTATGTCATTTGAGACTATTATGAAGGTTGTCATTTCCCTAATTTCTTTCTCGGCTTGTTTTTCTTTTGTGTAGAGGAAGGCTACTGATTTATTTCAGTTAATTTTATACCCAGCCATTTTGTCGATGGCCGTTATTAGGTTTAGTAGTTCTCTGGTGGAACTTTTGGGATCACTTAATTATACAATCCTATCATCTTCAAATAGTGATATTTTGACTTCTTCCTTTCCAATCTGTATCCCTTTGATCTCCTTTTGTTGTCTGATTGCTCTGGTTAGGACTTCAAGAACTTTATTGAATAAGTAGGGAGAGAGTGGGCAGCCTTGTCTAGTCCCTGATTTTAGTGGGATTGCTTCAAGTTTCTTTCCATTTAGTTTAATATTAGCTACTGGTTTGCTCTATATGGCTTTTACTATGTTTAGGTATGAGCCTTGAATTCCTCTTCTTTCCAAGACTTTTATCATGAAGCTGTGTTTAATTTTGTCAAATGCTTTCTCAGCATCTAATGAAATGATCATGTGGTTTTCATCTTTCAGTTTGTTTATATAGTGGATTATCTTGATGCTTTTCAGTGTATTAAACCATACCAGCATTCCTGGAATGAAGGCTAATTGATCATGATGGATGATTGTTTTAATGTGCTCTTGGATTTGGTTTGCAAGAATTTTATTGAGTATCTTTGCATCGATATTCATAAGGGAAATTGGCATGAAATTCTCTTTCTTTGTTGTGTCTTTGTGTGGTTTTGGTATAAGAGTAATTGTGGCTTCATAGAAGGAATTGGGTAGCGCTTCATCTGTTTCAATTTTGTGGAATAGTTTGGATAGTATTGGTCTTCTATGAAGGTCTGATAGAATTCTTCACTGAACCCATCGGGACCTGGGCTCTTTTTGGTTGGGAGACTTTTAATGACTGCTTCTATTTCTTTAGGAGTTATGGGGTTGTTTAAATGATTTATTTGTTCCTGATTTAATTTCGGTACCTGGTATCTGTCTAGGAAATTGTCCATTTCCTCCAGATTTTCAAGTTGTGTTGAATATAGGCTTTTGTATTAGGATCTGATGATTTTATGAATTTCCTCTGGCTCTGTTGTTTTGTCTCCCTTTTCATTTCTGATTTTGTTAATTTGGACACACTCTCTGTGTCCTCTGGTTAGTCTGCCTAAGAGTCTATCTATCTTGTTGATTTTCTCAAAGAACCAACTTTTGGTTCTGTTGATCCTTTGTACAGTCCTTGTTTCTACTTGGTTGATTACATCACTGAGTTGGATTATTTCCTGCCTTCTACTCCTCCTGGGTGTATTCGCTTCTTTTTGTTCTAGAGCTTTTAGGTGTGCTGACAAGCTGCTGATATATGTTGTCTCCTGTTTCTTTTTTCAGGCACTCAGAGCTATAAGGTTTCCTCTTAGCAAAGCTTTCCTTGTATCCCATAAGTTTGGATATGTTGTACCTTCATTTTCATTAAATTCTAAGAAGTCTTTAATAACTTTGTTTATTTCTTCCTTGACCAGGTTATCATTGAATAGAGCATTATTTAACTTCCATGTATATGTGGGCATTCTTTCCTTATTGTTATTGAAGACCAGCTTTAGGCCATAGTGGTCTGATAGGACTCCTGGGATTATTTCTATCTTTTTGCATCTGTTGAGGCCTATTTTATGACTAATTATATGGTCAATTTTGGAGAAAGTACCGTGAGGTGGTGAGAAGAAGGTATGTCCTTTTGTTTTAGGATAGAATGTTCTATAAATATCTGTTAAGTCCATTTGGTTCATGACTTCTCTTAGCCTGTTTATGTCTCTGTTTAGTTTCTGTTTCCATGATCTGTCCATTGATGAATTCGGAGTGTTGAAATCTCTTACTATTATTGTGTGAGGTGCAATGTGTGGTTTGAGCTTTAGTAAGGTTTCTTTTATGTATGTAGGTGCCCTTGTATTTAGAGCATAGACATTTAGGATTGAGAGTTCATCTTGGTGGATTTTTGCTTTGATGAATATGAAGTGTTCTTCTTTATCTTTTTTGATGACTTTTGGTTGAAAATCGATTTTATTCTAAATTAGAATGGCTACTCCAGCCTTCTCCTTCAGACCATTTGCTTGGAAAGCTGTTTTCCAGCCTTTTACTCTGAGGTAGTGTTTGTCTTTGTCTCCGATGTTTGTTTCCTGTAGGCAGCAAAATGTTGGTTCCTCATTGAATATCCAGCTTTTTAATGTGTCTTTTTTTGGGGGAATTGAGTCCATTGATGTTGAGAGGTATTAGGGAATAGTGACTGTTGCTTCCTGTTATATTCGTGTTTGGATGTGAGATTATGTTTGTGCCTGTCTTCTCTTTGTTTTGTTGCAAAACGGTTAGTTTCTTGCTTTGTCTAGGGTGTAGCTTGCCTCTTTGTGTTGGGTTTTACCATTTATTATCCTTTGTAGGGCTGGATTTGTAGAAAGATAGTGTGTAAATTTGGTTTTATCATGGAATATCTTGGTTTCTCCATCTATGTTAATTGAGAGCTTTGCTGGATACAGTAATCAGGGCTGGCATTTGTGTTCTCTTAGGGTCTGTATGACATCTGTCCAGGATCTTCTGGCTTTCATAGTCTCTGGCGAGAAGTCTGGTGTAATTCTGATAGGTCTGCCTTTATATGTTACTTGACCTTTTTCCCTTACTGCTTTTAATATTCTTACTTTATTTTGTGCGTTTGGTGTTTTGACTATTATGTGTCGGGATGAGTTTCTTTTCAGGTCCAATCTATTTGGAGTTCTGTAGGCTTCTTGTATGTTTATGGGCATCTCTTTCTTTAGGTTAGGGAATTTTTCTTCTATGATTTTGTTGAAGATATTTACTGGTCCTTTGAGTTGGGAGTCCACTCTCTTCTATACCTAATATCCTTAGGTTTGATCTTCTCATTGTGTCCCGAATTTCCTGTATGTTTTGGGCCAGTATCTTTTTCCATTTTCCATTATCTTTGACAGTTGTGATGATGATTTCTATGGAATCTTCTGCTCCTGAGATTCTCTCTTCTACTTCTTGCATTTTGTTGTTGATGCTTGTATCTTCGGCTCCTTGTCTTTTCCTTTGGTTTTCTATATCCAGAGTTGTCTTCCTTTGTGCTTTTTTTTATTGCTTCTATTTCCATTTTTAATTCCTTCACCTGTTTGATTGTGTTTTCCTGTAATTCTTTCAGGGATTTTTGCATTTCCTCTCTATAGGCTTCGGCTTGTTTATTTGTATTTTCCTGCATTTCTCCAAGGGAGTTCTTTATGTCTTTCTTGAAGTCCTCCATCATCATGATCAAATGTGATTTTAAATCTAGATCTTGCTTTTCTGGTGTGTTTGGATATTCAGCGTTTACTTTGGTGTAAGAATTGGGCCCTGATGATGCCATATAATCTTAGTTTCTGTTGCTTGGGTTCCTGCACTTGCCTCTTGCCATCACGTTGTCTCTTGTGTTACCTTGTTCTGCTATTTCTGACAGTGGTTAGACAGTCCTATAGGCCTGTGTGTCAGGAGTGCTGTAGATCTGTTTTCCTGTTCTCTTTCAGCCAGTTATGAGAACAGTGTTCTGCTTTCAGGTGTGTAGTCATTCCTGTCTACTGGTCTTCAGGTTTCCTGTGGGCGTGTGTACTGAGTCCATCAGGAAGGTCACCTGGAGCAGAAAAGTTGGTCTTGCTCCTGGTCTCAGGCCTGGAGTTGCTTCTCAGATCCTGGTTTCAGCTCTCCGTGAGGGTAGCAACCAGAAGGGCCTGCCCTGCGTTCTCTGGGGACCCTGTGCACAGGCGGCCCAGATGGCGCTAGGTATCTTCTGCTAACATCAGAAATGTGGGCAGAGAGTAGTCTCCTCTGGCTTCCAGGTATGTCTGCCCCTCTGAAGGTGTAGATCTCTCTCCCAAGGGATTTGTGTGCAGGGAGCCGTTGCACTGGGTCCCTTCAGATCTGGGCAGTGTCCGGACTGCAGTGATGAGTGTCCCTATCTTCCTGTTCCCAGAGGCTCTATAAGGTTTCCTATTGGGCCAGGGATGTGGGCAGGGGTGGGCACGACTAGTGGTCTCTCTTGTCCTGCAGTCTCAGGAGTGCCTACATCTCTGGGCGGTGTGCTCTCTCTCCTACAGGTTTTGGGTGCAGGGAGCTGTTTGATTGGATCCTTTCAGATCCGGGCAGTGTCTGGACCACAGCCTACTGTACTCTTCTTAGTATGGTATTTGATATTCTGAATATCTTCATAGCATATTATGAAGCTATTCCAATATCTCATGTCTCTGTGGTGGCCATTAACAATATTCAATGCTGTAACCATGCTCCACCCTCTACTAAGTTTAAATCTTATTTTTCTTTTCAAATCAATGCCTTTATTGCATCAGTAATGTCTGACATTCCAATTCCCACTTAAGGCAATTTACCAATTTTAGTAAATTGTTTTAGTTTCTGTTGCTGTAACAAAACACCATGGTCAAAACATATATGAGATAAGTTTTATTTCCCTATGTCCATTGGTCACACTTAATTGAATGATGCCAAGACAAGAACATGGATGCAGTGATTCAACGAGAGCCCATGGAATAATGCTGCCTAGATGAAGCACAGTCACCTTATAGTAATCCTTAATGTAGAACATTTCTTAAACACATACCTACAAATCAAAGTGATTGGAGCCTCTCCTTAATGGAGATTTCCTGTTTTCAATATGTTTAGGTTTGTGAGAGCTCATTTGCCACCAAAACTTACTAATTGGTATTGCTTTAGGCAGTGCTGTCCTGTGGTATAAATACTATATCTTGATATTACTTTTTTTGATGATTTATGAACACTTTTGTTAAGACAAAACAAAGTAGATATGTTGAGTATCATCTAATATTTTAAAGGTATCAAACTTTCCATAAAGCAATTTATCATTTTATTTCTTAAGAAAATTTAAATCTGATTGAACTAAAAGAACATAACACTTTTGGACAAAGATACACCCTAACAACCCTGCACTAGAAGCCAAGATGGAGAAAACTTCCACAACTACCATAACCTTCCCCCTGGTGCTGTGGTATACAGGGAGGAAGGTGATCCATACACTGTAGAACACCAACATGCTGAATGTTAGGAACTTGGCTTCATTGAATCTGTCAGGAAGGTTCCTAGCCAAGAAAGCCACAGTGAAGCTCCCCAAAGCCAAGGACCCCAAATATCCCAAGACAAAGTGGAAAGCAATGACTGAGCCTTTGTTGCAAACAATGATGATCTTCCCATGTTCAGATTGTATATCTTTATCAATAAAGGGAGGAGATGTCACCAACCAGATTCCACAGAGGACAAGTTGGATTAGGGTACAAATGGGAATGAGCAAGTTAATTGCACCTTTTATCATCATCTTTCTTTTCTTTCTTCCTGGAGTAGTTAGCTTGAAAGCTGTGACCACAGTTATCGTTTTGGCCAACACGGTAGAAATAGCCACTGTGAAAAATATTCCAAATGTTGTCTGCTGCAGGATGCAGGTGACATGGTTGGGGTGTCCAATGAAGAGAAATGAGCAGAGAAAACAGAAGACTAGAGAGATGAGCAGGATGTAGCTGAGAATGCGGTTATTGGCTTTCACAATGGGAGTATCCTTGTATTTCACAAAAGTGACTAGTACTAGAATTGTGATGGCTGAGAAGGACAGGGCCATGCAGCATAGTGCCATCCCCAGTGGATCTTCATAAGCTAGAAATGACACAGCTCTTTGGAGGCATTGGGTTTGCTCTAAGTTGGCATACGAATTATCTGGACACCTCACACACTGTTCCATATCTGCTGGCAAACAACAATAAACCCTTATAAGATACCATTATATGCTGCCCTTATAAGATAGCATGACTGTGTAGCTAATAATTGTATAATTGCTTTATTCAGAGGATATATCAATAAATAATTTGCTGTTGAGAATATATTCCATTCCTTATTGTTCTAGGGACTACTAACTTAAGTTTGCTGTCAATTCACCTATGCTTTTTGATTGAACAAATCATCATCATAGGGAATGGAACAGTTATTTATTAAACAGAAATGAATAAAAATATGATGAATACCAATATTTATGATCTCAGATTATTTTATTCCACAAACCATACATTCTCTACTTGGAGACAAGGGTAGTATGCTGACATATTTATTGATGCCTGTTGACCAAAAACATGTACTTTGTTTGCTTCGGCAATTGTTCCCTTTGGCTGTATAGGCTCCTGAACATTCAATTCTTCATGCAAATACTATTTGTGTAAAGGAATATTTTCATTCTTGAAGCCATATGCTTCATAGTACTATCCATGTTGCTCTTGTTCTGGTACAATATCTATTCCCCCAACTACACATTCCACATTTCATAGTTAAGGCCTTGAAGTTTATGGCATGAAAGTTATTGATATTGATATTCATCCTTCTTTCCTTAGTTAGGCTTTGATTAATGATAAGCACTCTCCCACCTTTTGTTGCATTCTTAAAATCTTCACCCTTTTTTTAATTTTTTGATAGGAAATGCTTAATCCTTTATGCCATGTAAGCTCTTAAAATATGTTTCATTAACAAACACCTGTTGTTCTTAGCATCTTGTCTTTGTCAGGGACTAAGCTAGGTGATGGAAAGATTGTGGACTGATGATGTAGTCAAGATTCTTTATATAAAGAATCAAAGAAGAATAAAAACATCTGCATAGATTATTGATAAAATTGTTGTTTAAAAATTGTTACACATGCATGTTCCCCTAAACATTTTCTGCATAATATAAGATCAGTAGCCACCATATTGTGAGAGAAATGAGTTGTTTGTAGAAGAAATTACAGTATATTTGCTTGGGTCCAAAAGTTGTTAATATTATTTAATTATTAAATTCTGTAACATGGAGATTTTAGGTCTTCAGTTTCCATCTAGGCAATATCATATTTCTAGTTTAGGAAAAAGATAATCGGATTCAACAATTTTTTCCTTCATGCAAGCATGTACCTGTTTCATTAGAAATTTCATTTTCTGGGCACTGGACACAATCAAAGCAGCAGTCTGCTGTTTGTTTCTCATGAATTTTCCTGAATCCAGCAGTACATGTCACACTACACATGGAAGAGGGAACCTGAGGCAAGATACACACACACACACACACACACACACACATTATCTATATGCGTATATATAAACATATAATATTCATTAATGAACTACACACATTATATATATTTTATATAAATATGTATTTAATGTGTATGTGTGTGTAGTTCATGAATGCATCATATATACAATGACCCATAGATTAATATATGAGACATTAACAGGTATTTTCCTCTGACAATTGATTAATTTGTAGTACCCTGCAGTGCACTGAATGCTATACAATAATAACTATGTTATGTAATATTATGTATGTAACATTTTGAGTGTAACAATTTAAATTTTCTCCTTGCTAACATGATTAATCCAAATGGCATGTTTATGTGGCATTACTTTCTCTCTCAAGATTTATAAATGAGAACACTGAGTTGTATGGAGAGAGGTCAGGTACATCAAGAAAGAATTGTTTGATAGCTACGAACAAAGCATGTTATATAAGACTCTCATACAATTAATGAACTTTTTGTAACTGGAAAAGAAATCTTTGAAACCACATTCCATCCCTCCTCCCCCTGCTTCTATTAGAGAGTACCCCCATCAACCTGTTCACTCTGGTCTCACTGATCTAACATTCACCTATTCTGTGGCATGCACCCTCCACAAGAATAAGGGCCTCCATTCCTACTAATGCCAGAGAAGGCAGTACTCTGCAGAGGAGGGGAAACTAGGAAGGTGGATAATATTAAAAATGTAAATAAATAAATAATAAAAAATCTATAAATTAAAAAAAGAAAACCTTGAATCTGGAGAAATACTTCTTTAATGAATACGTGCTATACTTAATTAGGCTATAAATATGTTCATACATAATCAGAAAATCTCATGGTTTATATGTAGTTACAAATTTATATATATATATGTAGATGTATATATAGCTATAAATTTAATAAATACATTTCTGTAGTGTGGAGTAAATATTCACATAGATGCAATTGAAAATAGAATTCAGAGTCCTTTGATCCCTATGACCAGATTTACATGAAGTTCAATGCTATCAAATTTTGGTGCTTGAAATTGAGAATGGTCATTTGCAAGAGTATTAATTGGTCTTAACCACATGGCTATTATTTGAGTGCCTCCTATTTTAAAATTTATGTATCTTTAAAAAAAAATAAAAATTTTGGTATACCTACCAATGTTTTTTCTGTGAGCCACTCCGAGTCTTCAGATATATGAAGTTGTTGACTCTGTGGGAAACAAGGAAAATAGCTTCCTATTTTCACTTTTAACCCAAGGCCTTGTGGAAAATTCCAAATGATGAAAATGTCATACTCGGCACACTGATTTTCCCTATGGTTCATGTTCACCAGTTCTCCAACAGGGTTAGTGAATACCCTGGTTTTCAGCAAAGAAGCCACCTAAATGAGGTGCATCATTACATGCTTACAAATGCATATCAATACAGAGAATGCCAAATTGATAATGTCCCATAATCTTTTAATGTTTTTCAGAAAAGACAGGTGTATTAATGTAATCATATGCAGCAAAATACACTATACTGAATAATTACAAATTAACATACTTCATATTAATGTTTGATGGTAAAACAAGCTAGAATATATGATTACCAGAGAACAAGTAATATGGTGTTTGTGTATGTACATATGTTTGTCAAAAGTAATATTTAAAAGCTGAAGCCAAATATGTGAGAACTAAGAGGAATTCAAAAAAGTCTGGAAGTTTTGGAAATAAAGTATGGTAGTGGATCACTCACGAACATACGGCATACATATATGAAATTAACATAATAAAATGTATACTTTTAATCATTTGTGTTTTTATAAATTATTATTAATTTAAACAAATAACTATTAATCAGAGCACATGCACTTATTCTTGAGAAATTATTCTTGAGAAAAATACTCTAGTCTAGTCATCACTGAAGGCGTTTATGATAAAACTCTTGGCTCCTATTTTAAATTTTGAACTTATTTGGTAAAATGTTTAAACACATTTTAACACAATTCACTGATATTCATAAAAACGTATTGTCTCCTACTAAAAGTTATCACTGCACGTGATATATATCTATATAAAGATTCATTTGGGAGTTTTTCAGTGTAGAAAACTTTACATATTCTCTAACAAATGTATGTGAAATTCTCAGGGGCCTGAAAGGTCACATTGATATATCTAAGCATGATGAAATGTAAGAAACTTTACCTGCTGACAGTCAGGGAATAATCCTTTGGGTTCTTCCATTTTCTGAGACTCTACTTGTTGAAGAATGAGTTGATGGTACGTGTGGGCCACAGCATACACAGCATTATACAAGTTGTAACCTTCTTCACTCAGGACCATGTCAAATGTGTGCAGTGCTAACCATTCCAATGGGTTGTTGAAAGTAAAATAATCCATTTTGCTATTGTTCTTCGAGATAGAACAGTTAAAATGATTCCACTGCAGCATAGACTGTGAAATGTCTACTGGATACTTGGAAGTGTTTATTGTTTGCATAAAATTTCTAAATACAGCAATGTCACTGTGATGGTGTGCAAAAGTGACAGTCCCATGGAAGAAATCAAGGCTGAAATCTTTTTTATTTGTGATGACATCCCATTGTGAGGTTGTGATCCAGATTCTCTGTGCACCTAAATACTCCCATCTTCTAAAGCTGACTTCTAGAGTAGAGTTAATTTTACCATAAATGACAGCAACCTTTGCTGAAGATGTCATAAGTTGTTGGTCATATACCTTAGCCCTTGTCATGTATATCTGCATGTTTTCTGGGATCATATTCACAAAAGCTAAACAGATCGTATGCCTTTGCATTTCTTGTCTCAAGTCTGAGAGAAACTGAATACCTTGGTCATCGTTTGAGATGACCAGTCCTATCCAAGTCCATCCAAAATGAAGCATCAAGGAGACCATGCCATGGAACAAATATGTGTTCTTGGTTGCTACCTGATAGATATAGGGAAACTGCTCACGGTCATTCAGATTAGGGTCAAATGGTCCAAAGAAAATCTAAAGAGCATAGAAGAGAGGATGAAACATCCACATGAGGAATAAGATTGTTAGGAGATTTGGACTCATATGCAAGTAATGTTCCTCAGTGTTCAGAACTCAGATTAAGGAGAGTAAGATTATTCTATACATATCATATATTTTCCCATTATATTCTAAACCATTCCTGACAAATCGAAATGTTCTAGAAAACAGTTTTCCTGTTTGCTTAGTACATTTAAATAATCTGATTACCTATTCAATATAGTTCTCAAAGCTCTAGCCAAAGCAATCAGACAACAAAAGGAGACCAAAGGGATACAGATAGGAAAGGAAGAGGTCAAAGATACTATTTGCAGATGATATGATAATATATTTAAGTGATCCCAAAAGTTCCACCAGAGAACTACTAAACTGATAAACACTTTCAGCAAAGTGGCTGGGTATAAAATTAACCTAAATAAATCAGTAGCCTTCCTCTACACAAAGGAAAAACAAGCGGAGAAAGAAATTAGGGAAACGACACCCTTCATAATAGTCCCAAATTATATAAAATACTTCGGTGTGACTTGAAGCAAGCAAGTGAAATATCGGTATGATAAGAACTTCAAGTCTCTGAAGAAAGAAATCGAAGAAGATCTTAGAAGATGGAAAGATCTCTCATGCTCATGGATTGGCAGGATTAATATAGTAAAAATGTGAACTACAGATTCAATGCAATCCTCACCACAAATCCAATCCAGTGCAGCATAGAGATAGACAGAACAATTTGCAAATTCATCTGGAATAACAAAAAACCTAGGATAGCTAAAACTATCCTCAACAATAAAAAGACTTCCGGGGGAATCACTATCCCTGAACTCAGGCAGTATTACAGAGCAATAGTGATAAAAACTGTATGGTATTGGTACAGAGACAGACAGATAGACCAATGGAATAGAATTCAAGACCCAGAAATGAACTCACACACCTATGGGCACTTGATTTTTGACAAAGGAGCCAAAACCATCCAATGGAAAAAAGATGGGCACTGGAGAAAATTTCCTGAACAAAACACCAATGGCTTATGTTCTAAGATCAAGAATTGACAAATGGGATCTCATAAAACTGCAAAGCTTCTATAAGGCAAAGGACACTGTTGTTAGGACAAAATGTCAACTGACAGATTGGGAAAAGATCTTTACCAATCCTACAACTGATAGAGGGCTTATATCCAAAATATACAAAGAACTCAAGAAGTTAGACTGCAGGGAGACAAATAACCCTATTAAAAATGGGTTTCAGAGCTAAACAAAGAACTCACAGCTTAGGAATGCCAAATGGCTGAGAAACAACTAAAGAAATGTTCAACATCTTTAGTCATAAGGGAAATGCAAATCAAAACAACCCTGAGATTCCACCTCCCACCAGTCAGAATGGCTAAAATCAAAAACTCTGGCAACAGCAGATGCTGGCAAGGATATGGAGAAAGAGGAACACTCCTTCATTGTTGGTGGGATTGCAGACTGGTACAACCATTCTGGAAATCAGTCTGGAGGTTCCTCAGAAAATTGTACATTGCACTAACTGAGGACCCAGCTATACCTCTCTTGGGCATATACTCAAAAGATGCCCCAACATATAGCAAAGACACATGCTCCAGTATGTTCATAGCAGCCTTATTTATAACAGCCAGAAGCTGGAAAGAACCCAGATGCCCTTTAAGAGAGGAACGGATACAGAAAATGTGGTACATCTACACAATGGAATACTACTCTGCTATCAAACAATGACTTTATGAAACTCATAGGCAAATGGATTGAACTGGAAAATATCATCCTGAGAGAGGTAACCCAATCACACAAAAACACACATGGTATGCACTTACTGATAAGTGGATATTAGCTCAAATGCTCGAATTACCCTAGATCCATAGAGCAAGTGAAACTCAAGAAGAAAGACCAAAATGCAAATGCTTCTCTCCTTTAAAAGGGGAATAAGAATACCCTTGGGAGGGAATAGGGAGGCAAAGTGTAGAACAGAGGCCCATTCAGAGCCTGCCCCACATGTGGCCCATACATATACAGCCACCAAACTAGATAAGATGGATGAAGCAAAGAAGTGCAGGCTGACAGGAACCAGATGTAGATCTCTCCTGAGAGACACAGCCAAAATATGGCAAATATATAGGCCAATGCCAGCAGGAAACCACTGAACTGAGAATAGGACCCCCGTTGAAGGAATCAGAGAAAGGACTGAAAGAGCTTGAAGGGGCTTGTGACCCCATATGAACAACAATGCCAACCAACCAGAGCTTCCAGGGACTAAGCCACTACCCAAAGACTATGCATGGACTGACCCTGGGCTCCAACTGCATAGGTAGCAATGAATAGCCTAGTAAGGGCACCAGTGGAAGGGGAAGCCCTTTGTCCTGCCAAGACTGATCTCCCAATAACAGGATTGTGGGGGGAGGGTGGTAAGGGGAGGAGAATGAGGAGGGGAACACCCATATAGAAGGGGAGAGGGAGGGGTTAGGGGGATGTTTGGTAGCAAACTGGGAAAGGTAATAATGATTGAAATGTAAATAAGAAACAACCAATTTTTAAAGGTGGAGAAAAGGAAAAAAAAGAAATATCCCCATTGGAAAAAATAATCTGATTATTTTATTCTTTGTGTGTGTGTGTGTACATGTGTGTACATGTGTTTGTGTGTGTGTGTGTGTGTGTGTGTGTGTACATGTGTGTGTGTAGCAGCATACTCACAAATGCATGGGGTCCACCTTTTCTTGTAGGGACATGTAAATGGAATTTAAAGTTGGTAATTCGTTCAGTGTCAAACATTCTTACCTTTGGTATCATAGAATAAATTGACAATTTTAAGGATGTTGTCCTTGATGGTCCTGTAAGTTCCACATCACAACGTTGCTTTTCATCACAGTTATAATTAATTAATTCAAAATCGTTGCTTTGTTGTGAATATGCTGCATCTAGATTTCCAAATGTATCTTGACACATGCCAACAATCATGGAAAATATCAAAGACATGTTGGATAAGAGATAAGGATTCTTGTTGATCTCATCAGTAGCAAAAAACATTACCAGAAAAAACTCATATTTTCTTGCTGGTATTCTAAAACCAAGCATAGTGATGATTAAGGGAGATGTTTGAAAAATAAAATATCAATTGCAGTTAAGTTTGTACCACAAGACATTCTAAATTTCTGAGTAAATGTCATGAAATAAGCCTTGTAAATTAGAGATCTTAAAATTTGTGTACAATTTAAAAATTCCTAGACCTATGTTACTAAAATATGGTAAATTTTGTAATTTAAAATCAATAAGGAGCTTGTTTTATCTCTGAATTTCATCTTCTAGTTTCATTACAGTCCTACTGAGTAAGATTGTTATAAAATAATCTTGGAGATGAAATTCCACAAATACAAAATAAAAAGCATGACTTGAACCACACATGAAATACATAACACATTTGCACTATATTTTTATTATTTAAATGTACTTTATATTCAAACATGTTAATAATACTTTATATTTTTCAAATCACATATTACATCAAAAATTTTTGTTCAACTTTTATATTCATATACCTTTGTACCCAAAAATATCATTAATGAATATTTAATGTTTATTACTCATGATCGTATATCAAATGTTGCATACTAAATGGTTTCAAAACTCAAAATATTATTTGAGTATCAAGCAGAGTAAAAGAGCATAAAGTATTAATAAAAGGTGAATCATTTAGAAATATATTCAAAAGCCCTTATATGATACATAGAATGAGATTTGCGTACAATTAACATAGATTGAGAGTATGCAAAATGAATGATAAATCTGTGTACATTGTCTAACAATCAGTGTACTTAATAAAATATCAGTATTTTTAGGAGAAATTTTATAGTATCAGTAAGAATATTTTTCAAATTTCAAAGTAGGAAATACTCTTTGAATTTAAACATCATAAAAATGCTAGTTTCAAGCACAGTGAGAAAAATTATCAATAATATTTCCATGTTCATAGACATACATTTAGTGTTTTCAATTGTTAATATTCATTAAGCAATAATTATTTGAACATATATTCCACTGATATTTATTTATTCATTTCAAGTACATAAAATGATAAAATATACTATGTAATCTGAATATTATCCTTTAGGCTTCTTTACACATCAACTTAAAGTTACCTTTTAGTGTGTTGTCACTATTTTATTTTTGTAAAAGTGGATTGAGATTTCTCTTAACACTCTCAGTGGTCCTAATTCTTTAAGATGCTTTCAGAGACGTCTGAGCACTAAGATCTTCTTTCCATATGAAATGTGTTCCTCTGCCCAAGCACAGTTGGCAGTTCATATATTCATCTGTTATTATTAGAAATTACTTCTCATCAGGAGTAAAACACCAAACATGCTCTTTTGCTGAAATTTGTACTTTTCGAATGAATGTTTGGAGATAATTTTTCTGTCTAAACATGAAAAGTGTATTGATGCGATTCATATATTTGTAAATTTGAATCTTATTATGGCTTATAAAAGTGTTACTAATGAGAATTTCCACTATTTTTTTCTAATGAGATGTGGGATAATCCAGAATTCATCAGAAATAAAATTCCTACTGACCTAACATAGAAGTATAATAATGTGAAACCACCACCACTATCAAAGTATACACTGTATACTGTGGCTAACAATTAAAAATGTTTTCTTTAAATTTCAAAGACACAAACATTGAATAAGAAATAAGATGAGAGTCAAATCTAGAAAAGTGCAGGAAACTTCAGTTCATGAAAGAATGAAGTCCAAGGCACACTGGTTAGTTAAAATTTGAGTGATTTCAACACTTCTTCCCTCAGGATCTGCAGGCACAAATGATAACATTTCAAACTTGGAATCAAAGAACTATGTAGCCACATTGATAACAGCTTCATAGCCACAAGAAGTACATTTATTCTCCTATATTTTCTTTAATGTTACTTTTTTTAAAAATTAAATAGAATATTGAATATCTGAATGATACAGATAGAATAAATTTCTGGCAACAGAATAAGGAATCTGCAGGCTTTTTCCATATTCAGTGACAACTCCAGAATGACAGGAGGGGCTCATTTTAAGACTATTTAAAAAGCAAAGTATATGTATGCTTATAAGTATATATATAATAAATATACATGTAATCACATATAGTAGACTTCCCTCCACCACCCCACACATATTTCAATGTATGAGTGTATGCACATCTGTTAGGGGCCAAAATTAAATAACATTTTTATTGAGGCCTTTAGATGCATGCTCATACAGGTATGGTTGGGAGACAATTGAAGATAGGCAGTGATGCAATCTATTCATATTGAGATTTTGCCAAAAGTGGGAATTGTGAATTCAAGGAAATGAAGAAACATATTCCACTACATGATATCCACAGTCAGGCGATAGAATCTAGTCTCTCTCATCTTCCAGCCTTGTGAATTAGAGCCCAATGTAGTAAAGCTAAGCTAAACTGTGACACCTTTGAAAGTATTAAAATAGTGATTGATGTTATAAATAATTTTCTGTTGTTCCTAAAGTTACAGGGGGAAAAACACGACAGAATCTCACAGGTTGTGTACACAGTTACATATTTCTTATTAGTGATATTGAAGCAGGAAATAAAGTTAATAACTTACCTAAAATTAATATTGTGATTATAATAATTTTCTTCAATAGGTCCCTCGAGTGTAAAAACAAAAAATCCACAGTCACTTTCCAAATCTCCATCTTTATCTTCACTATTCTTTATCCTCCAAAAGCAACTGGGTTCAGTCAAACTCCACAAGATGACAGAAAACTTCAGGAACAAAAAGGCAACAGTGAAAGCACACAGCTTCTTCATGTCTGCTAGGATCTTGGAGGGAGCAGTTGTGAAACCTGTTTTTTATGCAAGCAAACATAACATACTCATTTACACTTATGTGTATATTTTAAGGCTCCTGTTGTCTGGAGATCCAATGGTTCCTTTCCATTGACCCTAGGTTTTGCTCCCTGGATACAATGGGAAAATTCTGGCCTCCAGCTCTACATCTGAGGTCTGAAAACTTTTGATCAAAACAATTCCAAAATCATGTTTTGAAGATCATGTTCTCCATCCACAGCTGCCATGATTTCATTAACATCCATGCCATAAACGTTCCAAAGGCCAATATTCTCTTGAACAGCTTGCACCAGACCAGGTGTCAACAACAATATATGTGAACCCAAGAGATTTCCTCAGAACTTGTATAGTAAGACAAGAGTTGAGAAGGTATTAATGTTCCATATAATTCAGACTTTGAGTTGAATCATCGGACATTATGTTTTTCATTCCCTGGTGTAGAGAAGGGAAGTTTCACATCCGACATTGAGCCAGGAGTTGAGCATGTTTAAAAATCTCCTCAATCTTCCCATGAGTCTTGTCATTTGGAGAATATGTCATTATGCTAAATCCAATAATTCCTGGACTTATACAGATTCAATACCCATCCTGTCCAATATCAATTCCTATGCAGACATTTAATGAGTTGTAATGCTGATCTCTTGCCTGATAATCAGTCCTTGGCAGTCAATGACATTTGGTAAAATATTTCTTTGTTTGATGTTTGTTCACACCTCATTAAGATGATTGAGAACAATTTTATATGTTTTATTTAAAGGAATGAAAGAATATGCACATCATTTATGAGAGAGAATTTTATTTCTAATGTTAGTATACAACATATGTTTTTTATGTCTAGTTGGTATTTGTTTTGAAATGGTACTTTCCTGGATTGCATTGCAACAAGATGGATGCATGTCTGATATGTAGGTTGATGTCTATATGCAGGAGAAGGTTAGTTACAGGTCAAGGTCATGGTTGGACAGTAAAAAATAAGGTGGGGACAAAGGTTTTGTAAGGCAGGAGAGAAGGAGAAGAGAGAAAAATCAAGATGGAGACAGAGAAGGATGTTCTGCATCTGGTGGTCTTGAATTGTCAAGGTAGATGGGGGGATTTCTGTAATCAAATTTATCTTATCTAGGTGGGGAGTTTTTATCCATATCAATTGGTTATAAGTTTATTGTGTGGCTATATTGTGGATTGAGAATTTAACATATAAATCTGATTGTTGTGTTACATTTTGTTGTGTCTTGGTTTTTAATGGGTTGTTGGGCGTTTATACCATAAATATTAGGGGGGCAGATGTTGGGAATGTAAACAGAGTTACCGCAGAAATTATGAGAGGGTAACTGCCCATTGGAACAGTGGGCAGATGGTGGGAATTTAAGCAGAATCCACAATAAAAGAGCCACAAGATAGGTTGTTTTTAAGTGAAATTGACATGGCAGTGATTAGCCTGAGTCAGATCGTACTTGGGGTAACATAGAGCAGTTGAGATAAATTAATGCTTGTTCTAATGGCTTGCTGGAGCCAAAACTGGTGAGAGCATGATAGTAAGGGTACACATGGGAACTTATTCAGCTATTTTTTTATTTTTATTGCAACACTGATATGTTAATTTATATACCTTGGTTAGAGTACCATGATTGACACAGATGGATCATTTAATGTGATTTGTAAGTTTTTGAACCACTATATATACTTATTCCTATAAGGGTCATACTGAATTCTATTCCTACTAGAAATGAAAATAAAATCTTTCTGTGGAGTTTATTGAACTTCCTAGTTACTATGAATATGAATTTATTTCATACTTTGGTTGAATTATGCCTTTTTCAGTTTAAATATTTTTTCAGTACTTTTGCACACATACAGATTGGGTCAATTGAGTGTCCAATGTTGTGATTTTTCTATCCTTTTGAATACTGGATGGTGATGCCCTGTCAAATGATTTGGGAACATGCATGGCAGCTGACTCTTTGCTCCATTGTGAGTTCTATTGAAATGCTATCCTGAGCTGTGTCAGTTTTTTGGAAGTCATTTGGTACTTATTTACATTGAACTGAGATCCATACGTTATTCAGTATATAAATCCTACAGGTGAAACACTCAGATCATCCAGTAATGTTGAGTTTGCTTTTGTCAAGCTTGAGAGGTAAGGCTCCATGTTGTTTTTTGCAGAGACAACCCCTATGTGGCTTGCAACACAAATAGTATTTCATGAACTTTCTTTCATTTTTCCTAAAGCTCATGTTATTGAATTGATATGATGGAAAGAGTGTACATCACACAGCACAGTGTCCTTCCTGATTATCAAGGAAACCTTTGATTTCATTGTTTTTTTAACTTATTCTCTGTATAGCAATCTTAAAGTATACAGTTGATGGGTATATAAAATAAAAAAATTTATACCATGTTTAACAGAATATTCCATAGTTTCCTTCTTGTTTGTTGTCCCTTTATTTTTTGTTGGAATAGATATCTGATTCCATGTTTTGCTATGTGGAATATGTGATAGCTTCTATTCCATTTCATTTCATAGGATCATATTAGAAACATTGACATTTTGTTTTCATTAAATGTGTGATATCATTCACTAGAAAAAATGTTGTTGTACTGTTTGTTTCCCATTAATCACCTGATGTTTTTTGTTTCTTCAATCACTTGAAACTTAGTTTGATACATTACTGAGGTACGATTTAGTCAAACATTGAAGCAGTTATGAATATCTGAACTCAACACTCTACATGGATGGAAAGGCTTCCTAGTTCATGACCGAGATATGCAATAGCAAAGATCTCATTGATTAAACACAGATATCTGCAAGGCACTGTGAGGTCCATTGTACATCCATGCACCAATAAATATAACTTCAGTATCTTCATTCCAATGGAAGAGCGTCTCAGTCAATTACAATTACCCTGATTTATGTAGGAAATAAACGTTTCACTTAATTTATTGAAACTATTGAAACTGGTTATTACTTGATTACAAATAGGATTTTTCACACAACGCATCATAAATGACATGACATATTACTTCAGTAACACTTAAAGTACATAGATACTCAGGTTTGCAGTTGATTCTTCCAAATTGTTCCATTAAAACCTTCATTCTATTAAATTTGCCTTGCAATAAAGAGTCATCTATACCCTTACAAGCGTCATTGTCCCATAGCCTAAACAAGAGTAATAAGGAATATCAAAATATTTCAATATTCTATAAAAATTATACACATGAATGACCTATACTGTCTGAACTTATAAAAGTATTGTGTGCTTCCAACTCCTGACAGCCTACATGTCTAATAGTATGTCTTCCATAACTAGGAAGATAGGCAAGACACCTTGGGGAATATCCATACATTTTGGGATACCTACAGAGTCCAGCACATGTGGAATCTAACCTGCTCTTTCTCAGCCCCATTGTCCTTCAAATCTGTGCCTACACCTGAAACTATGGCAGATCAATATCCATGCTCTGGGTTCCAAAGCCAATCTGGCTCCCAGGAGTTCTGCTTTAACAAGGGACACAGGAACATCAGGACACTGGAGGAGAGCTCTAGACAGAGACAGCAATGCCTGACTCCCAGAAAGCCTGCTCAACCAAAAATCGAACAGCTTGACCTGTCTCCAAAGGAGCCTACTACATCATGAGAAAAACAGGCTAGTTAACACCAGAGATGAACAGATGGTGAAGGACAAGTTCAAAAACATAAGCTACAGAAGCCAATATAAATTGGCATTATTAGAACCCAGATCTCCTACTCTGGATTCCCAAAAACACAAGAAGAGAATGATTCTGACCTAAAATAGCATTTCATGAAAATGACAGAGGCCATTAAGAAAACCACAGTCAAACAGGTAGAAGCTCTTAGAGAGGAAAGAAATAAAACACATAAAGCAATATAGAAAAATATATTATAAAAGGTGGTAGAAAGGAATAAAAGAGACCAAGACCTAAAAAGGGAAATAGAAACAATAAAGAATCATAAAACTCTTCTACACCTTCATCAGATTCCAGATACATACAGGTAAGATTCCATTGACTAGCCCATCTCCCCTGGTCTCTGAGCGTTCTGGATCAAATCTAGTTGCACTCAGTAGCCTGCTAGCCCAGGAAGATCTCCACTCTCCTGCCACATTTCCACCCATTTTCATCTCATGTAAGGCTTCAGAAACATGCTTGAGGTCTGGAAACAGACAGCCCAAGGATAATCATCAGATTCCTCCCACACTTTGAGCAACATGGTTCACTCCCCTCCCAGTACCCACTACAATAAGAACATCCATAGACAAAAACCATCCAGATCCTAGAAAGAACAAAATCAACTAAAGGCAAAGACATATGTCACCTCCAAAGATACATACTGCAATACAGCAGGCCTTAGATATCTTAAAATATAGAAAAAATATCTTATTCCAATCTTGTAAAGATGATAGAGGCCTTTAAATAGGAAATGAGTAAATATCTTCAAGAAATACAGGAAAATACAACCATAGAAATAGAAGTCATTAAAGAGGAAACAAATCTCTGAAAGATATACAGATAAAAGGAAAAGAAAAGAAAAGAAAAGAACAAGAACAAAAACACAGTTCAACACGAGAAGAAAGTAAATAAAACTCTTCGGGACTGAATGTGGAAATCCTGGAGATTAAAAAAAACCTAAGGAATAGAATAGGAAAAATAGAGGCAATCATAACCAACAGAATATGGTAAATGGAAGAGAGCATCTCATGCACAGATGAATAGAAGAAATTGATAGTCTGGTTAAAGAAAATGGTAAATGTAAAAAATTCCTTATGTAAACCATAGATAAGATATAGTATAACAGGAAATGACATAACACAAGAATAACAGAAGTAGAAGATGATGAAAAGTCCCATTTCCAAGTTTCAGATAATGTTCTCAACAAAATCATAGAAGGATATCCTCTCAACCTAAAGAAAGAGAAGCCTATAAAAATAAAAAAAGCTCATTGAACAGGAAATACACTGGACCAGAAAAGAAAATTTTCAGGGCTTATAATAATGAAAATTTTAAAAAATGAAAATACAAAATCTATAGAAAAAGGAGAAAATGTTAAAAGCAACAAGGGGAAATGGCCATCCAACCTCTGAGTCTGATAGGCAGAATAATCACAATTTCACCTATCTTCACAACAAATACTCTAAAAGCTAGAAGAGCCTGGTCAGACATCTTGCAAGCACAAAAACACAGGTGCCAACCTAGATTACTATACTCAACAAAATGCTTTATCAACAATGTCCTGGAGAAAAACAAGCTATTTCAAGTGAAATAAAAAATTCAAGTGATATCTATCGACAAATACAGCTCTACAGAAAATACTAGAAGAGAATTTCAACCCAAGAAGGATAAATACATCCATAGAAAGACAAAAAAGTAATTCTATACAGGAACAAAAAGAAAAAGGAAAGAAAGGAAAAAAAGAAAGCACATACATGCACAGACACCACCTCTCTGTTCCACCACTACTACCACCACCACCAACAACAACTTAAAAATAACAGGAAATAACACTATCTAATTACTAATGGCTGTTAATATCAATGAATTCATTTCCCAAATTAAAAAAATTCCACAGAGGATAACAGAATGAATACTATAAAAAGCTATATCATTCTGATGCATACACAAAACATACCTCAGAAATAAATATAACCATTTTCTCAGAGTAAAGGGCTAGAAAAAAGTTTCCAAGCAAACAAACCCAAGGAACTGGCTGGCTACTCATCTATTTATTATTTAATAAAAGAAATTTCAACCAAAATTAATAAAACCCATTGGGAAGGAAGGATACTTAATATTCCTCAAAGTAAAAATATTACAGGATGGTACCTCAATTCTGTAAATATGTGTACCAAATACAAGAGATAGAAGAAAGAATCTCAGGGGCAAAGATACCAGAGAAAACATTGAGACAACTGTAAAAGATAATGTAAAATGCAAAAAGCTCCTAAAGCAAAATGTCCAGGAAATCCAGGACAAAAATGAAAAGATCAGACCTAAGGATAATAGAAATACAAAAGAGTGAAGACTCTGAACTTAAAGGGTCAGTAAATATCTTCAACAAAATTATAGAAGAAAACTTCCCTAATGTAAAGAAATGATGCCCCAAAACATACAAGAAACCTACAGAACCCCAAATAGATTGGACACAAAAAGGAAATTCTCCCATCACATAATAGTTAAAACACCAAATGCACAAAAGAAAGAAAGAATATTAAAAGCAGTAAGGGAAAAAGGTCATGTAACATGTAAAGGCAGACCTATCAGAATTACACCAGACTTCTCTCATGAGACTATGAAAGCTAGAAGATCCTAGGCAGGTGTCATACTTACCCTAAGAGAATGTAAACACCAGCCCAGGCTACTATATCCAGCAACACTCTCAATTAACATAGAGGGAGAAACAAAGATATTCCATGACAAAACCAAATTGACCCAAAATCTTTTTTACAAATCCTGCCCTACAAAGGATAATAGATGGGAAAATCCAACACAAGGAGGGAATTACACCCTAGAAAAAGCAAGAAAGTAATCTCCTTGTAATGAAACCAAAAGAAGAGAGACACACAAACATAATTCCACCTTTAACAGCAAAAATAAAAGGAAGCAACAATCACTATTCCTTAATATCTCTTAACATCAATGGATTCCATTCCCCAATAAAAAGACATAGACTAACACACAGGATACATAAAGAGGACCCAGCATTTTCCTGCATACAGGAAACACACATCAGAGAAAAACACAGACACTACCTCAGAGTAAAAGACTGGAAAACTACTTTCTAAGAAAATGGTCCAAAGAAACAAACTGGCGTAGCCATTCTAATATAGAAGAAAAATCTAATTTCAAACAAAAGTTATCAAAAATGATAAGGAAGGATACTTTATATTCATTATAGGAAAAATCCACCAAGATGTACTCTCAATCCTAAATATCTATGCTTCAAATGCAAGGGCACCTACATTCATTAAAGAAACCTTACTAATGTTCAAAGCACACATTGTACCTCACACAAAAGCAGTAGCCCACTCTTATCAATGTACAGATCAAGAAACAGAAACAGAGACATATTGAAAGTAACAGAAACTATGAACTAAATGGATTTAACAGATATTTGTAGAATATTTCCTTCTAAACAAAAGGATATTCCTTATTTTCAGCACCTCATGGTACTTTCTCCAAAATTACCAATATAATCTGTCACAAAACAGTTCTCAACAGATACAAGAAGATTGAAATAATCCCATGCATTCTATCAGATCAACACGCAGTAAGCTGGTCTTCAACAACAACAACAACGCCAGAAAGCCCAAATATACATGGAAGTTGAACAATACTCTACTCAGTGATAACTTGGTCAAGGAAGAAATAAGGAAATAAATTAAAGACTTTTTGAATTTCATGAAAATAAAGTCACAACATACAGAAACATATGGTACACAATGAAAGCGGTGCCAAGAGGGACACTCATAGCTCTAGGTGCCTCCAAAAATAAACAGAAGAGAACATACATTTACAGCTTGACAGCACACCTAACCCTCTAGAACAAAAACAAGCAAATAGACCCAAGAGGAGTAGATGGTAGGATAATCAAACTCAGAACTGAAATCAACCAAGCAGAAACAAAAAGGACTATACAAAGAATCAACAGAACCAAAAGCTGGTTCTTTGAGAAAAATCAACAAGATAGATAAACCCTTAGCCAGACTAACCAGGGGACACAGAGAGTGTATCCAAATTAACAAAATCAGAAATGAAAAGGGAGACAAAACAACAGAGCCAGAGGAAATTCAAAAAATCATCAGATCCTACTACAAAAGCCTATATTCAAGAAAACTGGAAAATCTGGATGACATGGACAATTTTCTAGACAAATACTATGAACCAAAATTAAATCAGGATCAAATAAATCATCTAAATAATCCTGTAACTCCTAAAGAAATAAAAGCAATCATCAAAAGTCTCCCAACTAAAAAAGAGGACAGGACCAGATAGGTTTAGTGCAGCTTTCTTTCAGACCTTCATAGAAGACCTCTTACCAATACTGTCCAAACTATTCCACAATATATAAACAGTAGTAGCATTACCTAATTCCTTCTATGAATCCACAATTATGCTTATACATAAACTATACAATGACCAAAGAAAGAAAGAGAATTGCAGACCAATTTCCCTTATGATTATCAACCCAAGAATATTCAATAAAATCTCACAAAAATAATTCAAGAACACATCAAAACAATCATCTATCCTAATCAAGTGGGCTTCATCTCAGGGATGCAGGGATGTTTAATATTCAGAAATCCATCAACGTAATCCACTATATAAACACACTCATAGAAAAAAAAGGACATGATCATTTCCATGATGCTGAGAAAGCATTTGACAAAATTCAACACCCCTTAATGTTAAAAAAACCTGGAAACATCAGGAATTCAAGGCCCATATCTAAACATAGTCCAAGCAATGTACAGCAGTCCAGTAGCCATCATTAAATTAAATCGAGAGAAACTAGAAGCAACCCTATTAAAATCAGGGACTACAGACGGCTGCCTACTCTCTCTCTACTTATTCAGTATAGGACTCAAAATCCTAGTCAGAGCAATCAGACAACAAAAGGAGGTCAAAGGAATACAAGTTGGAAAGGAAGAAGTCAAAATATCACTATTCACAGATGATATGACAGTATATATATTTTTCTTTTTTTCATCTTTATTAACGTGATTATTTCTTATTTACATTTCAATTGTTATTTCCCTTCCCAGTTTCTGGGCCAACATCCCCCTGACCCCTCCCCCTCCCCTTCTCTATGGGTGGTCCCCTCCCCATCCTTCCCCCATTACCGCCCTACCCCCAACAATCATGTTCACTGGGGGTTCAGTCTTGGCAGGACCAAGGGCTTCCCCTTCCACTGGTGCTCTTACTGGGCTATCCATTGCTACGTATGCAGTTGGAGTCCAGGGTCAGTCCATGTATAGCCTTTGGGTAGTGGCTTAGTCCCTGGATGACAGTATATTTAAGTGACCCCAAAAGTTCCACCAGAGAATTACTAAGCCTGATAAACAACTTCAGCAAAGTGGCTGGGTATAAAATTAACTGAAACAAATCAGTAGCCTTCCTTTACTCAAAGGATAAATAGGCTGAGAAAGAAATTAGGGAAACAACACCCTTTACAATAGGCACAAGTAACATAAAATAAATACCTTGGTGTGACTCTAAGCAAGCAAGTGAATTATCTTTAAGACATGAACTCCAAATCTCTGAAGAAATAAATTGAAGAATATTTCAGAAGATGGAAAGATCTCCCATGCTCATGCACTGTCAGGATTAATATAGGAACAATGGTCATTTTCCAAAGGCAATCTACAGATTCAAAGCATCCTCATCAAAATTCCAATTTAATTCTTTATAGAGTTAGAAAGAGCAATTTTCGGATCCATTTGAAAAAACAAAAAGCACAGGGTAGCAAAAACTGTCCTCAACAATAGAAGAACTTCTGGGGGAATCACCATCCCTGACTTCAATCAGTATTACAGAGAAATAGTGATAACAACTGTATGGTATTGATGTAAAGATAGGCAGGTAGATCAGTGGAATAGAATTGAAGACCAAGAAATGAACCCACACACTTATGGCCACTTGATCTTTGACAAAGGGGCTAAAACTATCTAGTTCAAGAAAGATATAGATTTTCAACAAATGGTGCTGGTTCACCTGTAGGTCAACATGTAGAAGAATGCCAATCTTTCCATTCTTATCTCCCTGTAAAAAGCTTATGTTCACGTGGATCAAGGATCTCCACATAAAACCCGGTACAGTCAAATTATTAAAAGAAAAAGTGAAGAAGAGCCTAAGTCACAGGACACTGGGGAAAAGTTCCTGAACAACACACCAATGGCTTATGCTCTAAGTTCAAGAATTGACAAATGGGATCTCATCAAACTGCAAAGCTTCTGTAAGGCAAAGAACAGTGTCATTAAGAGAAAACAGCAACCAACAGTTTGGGAAAAATGTTTACCGATCCTACATTAGATAGAGGGCTAATATCAAAAATAGCCAAATAACCCTATTAAAAATGGGGTACAGAGCTAAACAAAGATTTCTCAGCTGAGGAATATCCAATGGCTGAGAAGCACCTAAGGAAATGTCCAACATCCTTTGTCATCAGGGAAATGCAAATCAAAACAACCCTCTGATTCCACTTCACACCTGTCAGAATGGCTAAGTTCAATGACTCAGGTAACAACAGATGCTATCAAGGATTTGGAGAAAGAGGAACACTCCTTCATTGTTGATGGGATTGCAAACTGGTACACCCTCTCTGGAAATCAGTCTGAAGGTTCCTCAGAAAATTGGACATTGCACTACCTGAGGACCCAGCTATATCTCTCCTGGGCATATACCCAAAAGTGTTCCAACATACAACAAAGACACATGCTCTCCTATGTTCATAGCAGCCTTATTTATAATAGCCAGAATCTGGAAAGAACCCAGAGGAATGGATACGGAAAATGTGGTACATCTACACAATGGTATACTACTCAGCTATCAAAACCAATGACTTTATGAAATTCATAGGCAAATGGATGGAACTGGAATATATCATCCTGAGTGAGGTAACCCAATCACAGAAAAACACAGATGGGATGCACTTAATGATAATTGCATATTTTCCCAAAAGCTCGATTACCCAAAATACAATCCACAAACCATGTGAAGCTCAAGAAAATAGACAACCAAAGTGCGAATGCTTCAGTATGGAACAGAGACTGAAGGAATGGCCCCTCAGAGCCTGTCCCACATGGGTATACAGAGCATATACATACATACATACATACATACATACATACATACATACATACATACACCTCCAAAACTAGATAATATTGATTAAGTTAAGAACGACATGCTGACAGGAGCTTGATGTAGCTTTCTCCTGAGAGTTACAGCCAGAGCATGTCGAATACCGAAGCAAATGCTAGCAGCAAACCATTGAACTGAAAATGGGGTTCCCCTTGGAAGAATTAGAGAAAGGACTGAAGGAACTGAAGAGGCTTGCAATCCCATAAGAGCAACAATACCAACCTACCAGAGCTCCCAGCGACTAAACCACTACCTGTAGACTCTGCATGGACAGACCCATGGCTCCAGCTGAAAAGTAGCAGAGAATGACCTTTTAAGGCAACAGTATAAGGAGAAGTCCTTGGTCGTGCCAAGGCTGGACCCCTCAGTGTAGTGGAATATCGGGGGTGCACAGGAAGAGGAGGTACACCCCCTTGGGAGAGGAACACCCTCATTGTAGAAGGGGGGAAGCTTGGGATGGGGGTCTTATGGTCCAGGAACTGGGAAATGGAATAACATTTGAAATGTAAATAAAAAATATCCAATTTAAAAAAAGGAGAGATACCCCGCCCCCCCCAAATAAAAGTAACTGGAGGAAGGCCATCTCATAGGAAAGCCAGATCTCTCAATTAACCTTGTTGACTGAAGTCTCTCAGACATGTAGCCACCAACCAGGTTTCATACAAGAGCTGCTCCAAGGCCACTGACACATATACAGCAAAGGACTTCCTGGTCTGGCCTCAGCGAAAGAAAATGTGCCTAACCTTGGAGAGACTTGAGGCCCCTGGGAGCGGGTGCATGGTGGGTGGACCTCCTTTCTGAGACAGTGGGAAGAGGAATGGGATAATTAATTGTGGGAAGGTGAACTGGGAAGGGGATAATAACTGGACTGTAAAGTATAAAAGTAATTTTTAAAAGTTGATAAAAATAGAAAGTAAAAAAACCCCACATTAAGCAAATGGAGAGAAACTTAAAGCAAATCAATTACAAACAGGGAGAACACAAGACTACCAACCCTCCTCTACTTTACTCAATATAGTACCTGGGATTTTAGTCAGAGCTCAAGACAACTAATAGAGATCAAGGTGATACAACTCAGAAAAGAAATCAACTTATTTTTATTGGAGGTTGTTATGATAGTAAACATAAGCAACCCTCAAAATTCTACCAAAGCTGACAAAACTTCACCAATGTGTCTGGGTACAGAATTAACTCAAAGAAATCAGGAGCCCTCCTTTATACAAATAATAAATGGTCTGAGAAAAGCATTACTGAAGCAACATCCTTTATAATAGCCATGAATAATAGAAAATATCTTGGTATAACTCTAACTAAGAAAGTGAAAGTTCTCTCTGACAAGAACTACAAGTCCTTGAGGAAAGAAATTGAAGTAGATGTCAGAAGATGAAAAGATTGACAATGCTTGTGGATAGGTAGGATTATCATAGTGAAAATGGCTCTCTGACCAAAAACGATCGACAGATTCAATGCAATCCCCATCAAAATTTCAACACAATTCTTTACAGATCTTGAAAGAGTAATTTTAACTTTTATTAATGGAAAAATAATAAAACCAAGAAAGCCAAAACAATCTTGAGCAATGAAGGAAGTTTGGGAGGAATTGCTATGCTTTACTTCAATCTGTATCACATAGTAACAGTAATAAAAACTGTATGTTGTCAGTACAAAAACAGAAAGGTTGATCAATGAAACGAAATTGAAGATGCAGAAATAAACAACATACCTATGAACACTTGATTTTTTATAAAGTAGCCATAACAATATAATGGAAAAAATAAAGCATCTTCAACAAATGGTACTGCAAACTGGATATCTATACATAGAAGAATTAAAAATAGATTCGTATTCATCACTATGAACAAAACTCAAGTTTGAGTGTATAAAGGATCACAACATAAAACTATAAAGTAAATCTCATAAGATAAAAATATCTTCAATGCATTGATTCAGGAGATATTTACCTGAACAGAACACCAATGACTTAGGATATATGATCAACAATTGATATGTAGGAGCTCAGGAAACAGAATAGATTTTGCAAGGCAAAGGACATGTTTAATAAGACAAAACCAAAGCCTACAGCTTGGGAAAGGATCTTTACCAAACCTACATCTGAGAGAGGGCTAATACCCAAAATTTATAAAGAATTCAAGTAGTTAAACACCACCGATGCAAACAACCCATTAAAATGAAATACAGAAATGGATAAATTAAAAAAAATTAATTTAAAAAATGGGGTACGGAAGGAAACAGAGAATTTAAACAGAGGAATCTTAAATGGCCAACAAGCTCTTAAGGAAATGTTGGAAGTCCACAGTCATCAGGGAAACCTAAATCAAAAGGACACGGAGGTTCCATCTTACAAACATGAGATTGGCTAATATAAGAAATTCAAGAGATAGCCCATGGTGGGGAATATTCAGAACAAGGCTAGCATTCCTTCATTACTGAAATTTGTGCAACCACTTTGGACCTCCATTTTTTAATTTCTCAGAACCCTGGAAATAAAGAAAACCCTCGAGACCCAGCTATACTGCTCCTTGTTATATACCCAAAAGGTCCTCTACCATACACCACAATGACACATGCTCCACTATGTTCATAGCAGACTTATTTGTAATAACTAGAAGCTTAAAACAACCCAGAGGTTCCTCAACCAAAGAACACATAAAAAATGTGGGTCATATAAAATAGAATACCATCCAGCTATTTAAAAAAAAAAAGAACATTGTGAATTTTTCAGGCAAATAGTTGGGACTAGAAAATGTCATCCTGAGTGAGATAACAGAGACCCAAAAGGACATGTATGCTATATTCCCAATTCCTCATAAAAATATTGTTTGCATAAAGGAATGTTTCCATTGTTAAAATTGTATGGTCCATAGACTTAAACATGCCCTCCTCATTGTGGTAAGGTCTGTTTATTCCTAACTATATAATCCAAGCTAGTTTGCATGAAGATTACAGATATTCACATTCATCCATTTTTCCTTAAGTACACTCTGATTGCTGATGAGCAGTACTACATCTTTGGATGAAATCTTGATATCTTCACTCCTGTTCTAATGACAGCAAGTGCCTCATCTTATAAGCCATCTAAGTTCTTAAAATATATTTCATTAAAAAAACTGTTACTGTGAGTATCTAGTATATTTCAGGGACCAAGCTGGGGAATATACTGGAAACAGTGTGAACTGAGAATGTAGTCAAGTTAGTTGCTTTGTATCCAAAATAAAGATTTAACTTATACATAGACTTCTCCCACTCCTGTCATTGTGCTAAGTAATAGCCTTTTTCCATGCCTGTTCTTGAGCTGCATAAGCATAAGTGCATACTGAAATACCTAAGAAGCTGTTTCAAAGCTCTAAAATTAAAGTGTTTTTAAGTAATTATTTTTCTTTCTAGCAAGAAAACAAGAAATAAAGGGTCTTATGTAATCAGAGCTCCCTCAAAATTACCTTCAACTCCTGATTTATTTGCTTCTATTTCCCAAGTGCTAGGATTATAGTTGTAAGTCGCCGTAACACTTATTAATTCTGGCAAAATTAATTGTGCCTGAAATTTATTGTTTAAAGATTGTTAATAGACTTCAACTGTCACTTCTCCTCCCAAATTCATCAGATTTGATCAACCTGAACCATGCAGGTAATCTTTCTATTCCTCACCCAATGTCCCTGTTGACTGAGTCCTCTGGAGGAAGTCAAGCTGTCCTGAACAGCCTGTTACCCCAGGAAGATATCCATTCTTCTGACATATCTCTGCCCACTTTCAATGAATCTGTAGCCCCTGAATCATGTTCTCGCCCTGGCAGACTCTCTGCTCACATTCTCGCTCCCTATGGCTAGCTATCATATATCCCTGTAACCTGGTAAAATCAAAATTCCAGAGGCTTTTAATTTATCAGTCAGATTTATGTAATTAAATCTCACCTCACAAAATGTCTACACAATGAACTTTGAGCCAATAGGTATTGATATAAACTGCCCACCTAGATAAGACAAATTGTCCTATAAGATATTCAGAACTACCTCTGGCTATTTAAAGCCATGAAGATTGTGGATTGTTTTTCTCTTCCTACTTCTTCCTTCCCTCCCCTTGTCTCTCCTATCTCCCCTGTCTCAAAAAGTATCAGCCTGCCTTCTTTTTCCACTGCAGAATCAGAGGCTCCACCATTGTCTTTCACCTGCTTTCACCTGCTTACAGACAGCAATCTACATATCCGGTTACCTAATCCATTGTGATGGCTAAAGTTCCTTGAAAGAACATAATCAACAAAAGTCAGGGCAATATGAAACCTTCAGAATATAGCAACCCTTTTACAGGATACAATCCAGGATAGCCTAATAAAACTGAAGCTCAATCTTATAAATATGATAGAGGCGTGGTCTCTGGGAGTACATGGCCTTAGTTGGAGAGGATACATTTAATCCTGTTGAGCATTAAGGCCCCAGTGAAGGGCAGGATTGGGGAGCACACTCTCTGAGGCAAATGGGAGGGGGAATGGAAAGAAAAACACTGGGATGAGGAAAAGGAGTGTGGCAACATATAGAATTTAAATGAAAAAAATAACTAATAAAAATTAAAAAGTGTACAAATACTCAATGGACTATATCATACAGCCTTTAGATAAAAAATTGTCAAATTTGCACACTAATAAATAGAACTAAAAATGATGATAGTGATACTTAAAGAGAAGAAATAAATCCCAAAAGAAACAAGAATATTCAATTTAATTAATTCACCTATTTAAAGAGGAAACATATCAGTCTTTAAAGCTATTCGGGAAAATACAATAAAAACCGAAGAAAATAAATAAAACTGTGCATGACCTGAAAGTGGAAATAAAGACAATAAAGAAAATACAAACTGAGGGCTGGTTTTTGTGTTCTCTTATGGTCTGGATCACATCTGTACAGGATTTTCTGGCTTTTAGGGTCTCTGTTGAGAAGTCAGGTATAATTCTGATAAATCCACATTTTATCTTACTTGCCTCCTTTTCCTTACATTATGTAATATTCTTTCTTGATTCTATATATCTAGAGTTTTGATTATAGGCTTTTCTTTTCAGGTCCAAACTATCTGATGTTCTTTAGGCTGTTTGTAGCAATCCCTTTCTTTAGATTAGGGAAGTTTTCTTCTATGATTTTGTTGAAGATATTTTCAGGTCTTTTAAACTGGGAGCCTTCATCCTCTTCTATTCCTATAATTCTTAGGTTTTTTTTTTATTGTGTCCCAAATTTCCTTTTGTTTTGGGTTAGGAACTTTTTACACTTTGTATTTTTTATTGACTAATGTGTCAATATTTTCTATGGTATCTTCTATGCCAAAGATTCTCTTCCATTTCTTGTATTCTGTTGGTGATGCTTGCATCTGTAGTTTCTGGTCTTTTGTAGGTTTCCATCACCAGGGTTGTCTCCATTTATGGTTTCTTAATTGTTTCTATTTTCATTTTTAGGTCTTGGATCATTTTGTTAAAATCCATCATTTGTTTGATTGTATTTTCTTGTCTTTCTTCAAGGGATTTGTTTCCTTATTAATGGCTTCTACCTGTTCACTTTTGGTTCCTGGTCTTTAAGGGAGGTATTTATATCCTGCTTAAAGGCCTCTATCATCTTAATGAAATGTGTTTTTAATAATTCTGTTTTTCTAAAATAGACATATGTATCAAGGCAAATAATATATTTTAGGAATTATGACATTATTCTTTTTTTTTTCTTTTCTTTTTTTAGGAGCTGGGGACTGAATTATGACATTATTCTTATTGTAGCTCTATAGAAATACCTAAGTCCATGAATAGTATAAGAGCTAAAACTATTAAAGATAATGATAAGTAGTGCATTCCTTATTAGTTACCAAGACCGAATTTTATATCCACAGATTCCTACCACTATATGCATGTGGCTTGCCCTCTTGGATACAAAAATTTACATCAGGAGAGAGTTTGAGACTGCTGCTTTGACTGTTCCCTTGCTGTGAGGTTTCAAATAACACAGGTGAATGTTCTCTTTGAAAGAAATTCTGAAGACTGATCATCTTCTCTCTCTTTGCTCATTAAAATACTATGGGGTCATAGAAAACAAGTGATAATGGAAACTCACTTGGTTCTTAAATTTAATCAATTAAATTGTTTGATGGGTAGGTTTTTTTCCCTGGAAATAACTGTTAGACTGCATATATGGAAAACTTTCCAATGTCTGTGAAGACTATATTTTCCGGGAAAGTTTTGGGCCAAAGAATCAGAACCAAAACTGCTTTTTCCCTCAGGTAATGTCCCATGTCATATTACTTATTCATATGTGTAAGCATGCTCTTCCTTGCTCCTACATTCAAGCTCATTGAAAATATGAATATTCCATATCTCCTAGTGTTAAATTTGATCTTTAACTTAAGTTCAGATAATAAATATTTTCTATGTCCAAAGAAATATGTGTGTTTACATGCAATAATGTCTGTCATTTCCTAAAAACCCTCATAAACAAGAATGATGCAGAATACCTCGGTAATCACATTGTGCATAAGGCTTTGTGAGAAATCAGGATAATACCTAATGTCTTTGGCCAGCTAGCATGTAATATGTAGTGAGCACAACTAATCATGATTCAAATACGGTAAAGTGTAAGGATGTCACTGGAAGATGTCTTTTGACTATTGCATAAATGTACTCACAAAGATACAAACACATGTATTTCAGAAACACAAACCTATAGGTGCTCATACTATACAAATATCATTGAACTCCATGACAGACACAAAGAAGATGAGTTCCTGAATTTTATCATGACACTGTTCTACAGTGTCTAAATCACCTTCCTCCCTGTGTACCATAGTACCTAGGGGATGGTCATAGTGGCTGTGGTGGTCTTATACGTCTTGGTCTCTAGTTTAGAGCTGCTAGGGTGGATTTTTATCCCAAAGCAAGTACTAGTCATTTTGATATGAGAAGATGCAGGCACTCAGCAAAATTTTAGAGATACATCATATTCTTATATCTATATTAGGTTTTATAATTTTAATTGCTCCTTATATGTCTAACAGCTTTGCCTTTAGAAGTACACAGAAAATGTTTATACAGTGTGCTAGGCAGTACTGCAGAATTGAACATTAGTCACTAGTTTACAACAAAAGATTATTGTCATTGTTGCCTCCTATGATGATTTTAAACAATGCAGAAATTGTTAGGAGCTATAGTACACTCATTTACTAATATTTCCTCACCTAAGTAAAATGAAGCCTCCGTTTGAGAAGGGATTATGGTAGAAGAATGACATAAATTTGAATTGACTAGAATAGTGGAAATCCTGAGCTTGTAAGGAGGGTAAATTAAAAGATAGAAATTTTATACTTTTCATTTTGAGCCCACAATGGCCTTGTAGTTGAGATCAACTTTTTAATCTACCCTGTGAATTTGAAAAATTCTATCATACTAAGTAAGGAAAAGCATTTTAAAAGGGAACTTGGATTCATATTGTAAATGTCACATAATCAATAATAGTATTTCTAATAATAGTGACATTGACAACGGGGAAGCTAAAGAAAGGGAAAATTTTTAGAAATTGAGTTCTTTAACCACCTTTGTGTCTTCTACTGGACTGAACCTCAACAACATTCTCTGAAGATCTAATTTCTCAAAACCAAATTGAAGAGTTTCATTTGAAGTTTTTTAAAATAAGAACTAATGAGATAATTTTGTATAGTTTTATATATGGAAAATTGTGTAGGTTCCAGTTCATTCTGATAAATTTTATTTCTCTCCCAGGAGTATACTTGTAGCAGCTTGTTCCTTAGTACATCTCTGTATGTACACAACTGCTTAATAAGTATATGCTACTTGGTGGTCTTTCCATTAATTTCCTTCAGTGTTAAGTCTTTCTTGTCCACTCGATGTATCTATCTCCCTTGATTAAATAGATGGCATTCATCTGGTTAAATTCCAACCAAGAAATGATGTTAGATTGTGTGACTTGGTTTTGCTTGTGCAATATCACACCCCTGCTTTCTAGGCAAAGGGATTCTTTGTAAGTACTAAATGTGTAAGCAAACTGTTAGAAACAAGTAAAGAAGTCAATAATATTCAATGGAGTCTCACTTGGTATATAAATCACAATTCAGTAAAATTGACAACATCTCTCACACCAAACACACCAAAAAGTCAATGAATGTTTGTGACCTTTATTTTATTGCATTTTGTTTGGGAAAATTTTGTATATTTTTTCATCTTTATTAAATTGGATATTTATTTACATTTAAAATGTTATTCCCTTTCCCAGTTTCCATGCCAACATCTTCCTAACCCTTCATCCTACCCTTCTATATGGGGTGTTCTCCTCCCAATCCTCACCTCATTGCCACCCTCCCCCCAAGAACACCGTACACTGGGGGTCTAGTCTTGGCAGGACCAAGGGCTTCCCCTTCCACTGGTGCTCTAACTAGGCTATTCATTGCTACCTATGCAGCTGGACCCCAGAGTCAGTCCATGTGTAGTCTTTGGGTAGTGGCTTAGTCCCTGGAAGCTCTGGTTGGTTGACATTGTTGTTCATATGGGGTCTCAAGCCCCTTCAAGCTCTTTTAGTCCTTTCTCTGATTCCTTCAATGAGGGTCCCGTTCTCAGCTGAGTGGTTTGCTGCTGGCATTCGCCTATGTATTTGCTGTATTCTGGCTGTATTCAGGAGAGATCTACATCCGGTTCCTGTCAGCCTGAACTTCTTTGCTTCATCCATCTTATCTGTTTTGGTGGCTATATATGTATGGGCAACATGTGGTCCTGAATGGGCATTCCTTCAGCCTCTATTTTAACTTTGCCTCCCTATCCCCGCCCAAGGGTATCCTTGTTCTCCTTTTAAAGAAGGAGTGAAGGATCTGCATTTTGGTCACCCTTCTTGAGTTTCATGTGTTCTGTGCATCTAGGGTAATTCGAGCATTTGGGCTAATATCCACTTATCAATGCGTGCATACCATGTGTGCTTTTCTGTGATTGGGTTACCTCACTCAGGATGATATATTCCAGTTCCATCCATTTGCCTATGAATTTCATAAAGTCATTGGTTTTGATAGCTGAGTAGTGTACCATTGTGTAGATGTACCACATTTTCTGTATCCATTCCTCTGTTGAAAGGCATCTGGGTTCTTTCCAGATTCTGGCTATTATAAATAAGGCTGCTATGAACAGAGTGGAGCATGTGTTTTGTTGTATGTTGGAGCATCTTTTGGGTATGTGCCCAAGAGAGGTATAGATGGGTCCTCAGGTAGTTCAATGTCCAATTTTCTGCGGAACCTCCAGACTGATTTCCAGAAGGGTTGTACCAGTCTGCAATCCCACCAACAATGAAGGAGTGTTCCTCTTTCTTCTCATCCTCACCAGTATCTGCTCTCACCAGAATTTTTTACCTTAACCATTTCTGACTGGTGTGAGGTAGAATATCAGGGTTGTTTTGATTTGCATTTCCCTCATGACTAAAGATGTTGAACATTTCTTTAGGTGCTTCACAGCAATTCAGAATTCCTCAACTGTGAATTCTTTGTTTAGCTTTGAACTCCATTTTTTTATTAACTTGAGTATTTCTTATTTACATTTCGAGTGTTATTCCCTTTCCCGGTTTCCAGGCCAACATCCCTCTAATCCCTCCCCCTCCCCTTCTTTATGGGTGTTCCCCTCGCCATCCTACCCCCATTGCCACCCTCCCCCCAACAATCTAGTTCACTGGGGTTCAGTCTTAGCAGGACCAAGGGCTTCCCCTTCCACTGATGATCTTACTAGGATATTCACTGCTACCTATGAGGTCAGAGTCCAGGGTCAGTCCATGTATAGTCTTTAGGTAGTGGCTTAGTCCCTGGAAGTTCTGGTTGCTTGGCATTGTTGTTCATATGGGGTCTCAAGCCCCTTCAAGCTCTTCCAGTTCTTTCTCTGATTCCTTCAACGGGGGTCCTGTTCTCATGAACTCCATTTTTTAATAGGGTTATTTGTCTCCCTGCAATCTAACTTCATGAGTTCTTTTTATATTTTGGATATAAGCTCTCTATCAGTTGTAGGATTGGGGAAGATCTTTTCCCAATTTGTTGGTTGCCATTTTGTCCTAATAACAGTGCCCTTTGCCTTATGAAAGCTTTGTAGTTTTATGAGATCCCATTTGTGGATTCTTGATCTTAGAGCATAAGCCATTGGTGTTTTGTTCAGGAAATTTTCTCCAGTGCCCATGTGTTCAAGATGCTTCCCCAATTTTTCTTCTATTAGTTTGAGTGTATCTGGTTTGATGTGGAGGTCCTTGATCCACTTGAACTTAAGCTTTGTGCAGGGTGATAAGAATGGATAGATCTGCATTCTTCTACATGCTGACCTCCAGTTGAACCAGCACCATTTGCTGAAAATGCTTTCTTCTTTTCCATTGGATGGTTTTGGCTCCCTTGTCAAAAATCAAGTGATCATAGCTGTGTGGGTTCATTTCTGGGTTTTCAGTTCTACTCCACTGGTCTATCTGTCTGTCTCTGTACCCATACCATACAGTTTCTTTTTTAATCAATATTGCTCTGTAATACTGCTTGAGTTCAGGGATAGTGATTCTACCCGAAGTCCTTTTATTGTTGAGGATATGTTTAGCTCTCTCGGGTTTTTTGTTATTCCAGATGAATTTGGAAATTGTTCTGTCTAACTCTCTAAAGAATTGGATTAGTATTTTGATGGGGATTGCATTGAATCTGTAGATCACCTTTGGTAAAATGGCCATTTTTACTATATTGACCCTGCCAATCCATGCATGGGAGATCTTTCCATCTTCTGAGGTCTTCTTCTTTTTTTCTTCAGAGGCCTGAAGTTTTTATGATACAGATCTTTCACTTGCTTGGTTAAAGTCACATTGAGTTATTTTATATAATTTGGGAGTATTATGAAAGGTGTTGTTTCTTTTATTTCTCTCTCAGCTTGTTTCTCTTTTATGTAGAGGAAGGCTACTGATTTATTTGAGTTAATTTTATACCCACACACTTTGCTGAAGGTGTTTATCAGGTTTAGCAGTTCTCTGGTGGATCTTTTGGAATCACTTAAATATACTATCATATCATCTGCAAATAGTGATATTTTGACTTCTTCCTTTCCAATCTGTATCCCTTTAATCTCCTTTCACTCTCTGATTTCTCTGGGTAGGACTTTGAGAACTATATTGAATAAGTAGGGAGAGAGTGGGCAGCCTTGTCTAGTCCTTCATTTTAGTGGGTTTCCTTTAAGTTTCTCTCCATTTAATTTAATGTTAGCTAATTGTTTGCCGCATATGGCTTTCACTATGTTTAGGTATGGGCCATGAATTCCTATTCTTTCCAGGACTTTTATCATGAAGGGGTGTTGAATTTTGTCAAATGCTTTCTCAGCATCTAATGAAATGATCATGTGGTTTTTATCTTTCAGTTTGTTTATATAGTGGATTACGTTAATGTTTTTCTGTATATTAAACTATCCCTCCATACCTGGGTTGAAGCCTACTTCATCATGATGGATGATTGCTTTGATGTGCTCTTGGATTCATTTGCAAGAATTTTATTGAATATTTTTGCGTTAGTATTTGTAAGGGATATTGGTTTGAAGTTCTCTTTCTTTGTTGGGTCTTTGTGTGGTTTAAGTTAAGAGTAAATCTGGCTTCATAGAAGGAATTCGGTAGTGCTCTGTCTGTTTCAATTTTGTGGAATATTTTGGATAGTATTGGTATGAGGTCTTCTATGAAGGTCTGATAGAATTCTGCCCTGAACCCATCTGAACCTGGTCGGGAGACTTTTATTGCCTGCTTCTATTTCTTTAGGAGCTATTGGTTTGTTTAAATGGTTTACCTGTTCCTTATTTATCTTCAGTATGTAGTATCTGTCTAGGAAGATGTCAATTTCCTCCATATTTTCAAGTTTTGTTGAATATAGGCTTTTGTAGTAGGATCTGAAGATTTTTTTGAATTTCTTCCGATTCTGTTGTTATATCTCCCTTTCATTTCTGCTTTTGTTAATTTGAACACATTCTCTGTGTCCTCTGGTTAGTCTGGCTAAGGGTTTATCTTTCATGTTGATTTTCTCATAGAACCAGCTTTGGTTCTATTGATTCTTTGTATAGTCCTTTTTGTTCCTACTTCCTTGATTTCAGCACTGAGTTTGATTATTTTCTACCTTCTACTCCTCCTGGATGTATTTGCTTCTTTTTGTTCTAGAGCTTTTAGGTGTGCTCTCAAGCTGCAGATAAATGCTCTCTCCTGTTTCCTTCTGCAGGCACTCAGAGCTATGAATGTTCTTCTTAGCACAGCTTTCATTGTGTCCCACATGTTTGCGTATGTTGTACCTTCATTTTCATTACATTCTAAGAAGTCGTTAATTTCTTTCTTTATATTTTCCTTGACTAGGTTAACATTGAGTAGAGCATTGTTCAACTTCCATGTATATGTGTGAATTCTTTCCTTATTGTTATTGAAGACCAGCTTTAGCCTGTGGAAGTGTTATAAGACGCTTGGGATTGTTTCTATTTTTCTGTATCTGTTGAGGCCTGTTTGTGCCTGATTATATGGTCAGTTTTGGAGAAAGTACCATGAGTTGGTGAGAAGAAGGTATATCTTTTTGTTTTAGGATAGAATGTTCTATAAATATGTGTTAAGTCCATTTGGTTCATGACTTCACTTAGTCTGTCTATGTCTCTGTTTAATTTCTGTTTCCATGATCTGTCCATTGATGAGAGTGGGATCTTGAAACCTTCTACTACTATTTTGTGATGTGCAATGTGTGCTATGAACTTTACTAAGGCTCCTTTCATGTATGTAGGTGCCCTTGTATTTGGAGCATAGATATTTAGCATTGAGAGTTCATCTTGGATTTTTTTCTTTGATAAATGTGATGTATCCTTGCTTATCTTTTTTGATGACTTATGGTAAAATATCGATTTTATTTGATATTAGAATGGCTACTCCATCTTGCTTTTTCAGACCATTTGCTTGGAAAGTTGTTTTCCTGTCATTTACTCTGAGGTAGTATCTGTCTTTGTTTCTGAGGTGTGTTTCCTGTAGGCAGCAAAGTACTGGGTCCTCATTGCATATCCAGTTTGTTAATTTGTGTCTTTTATTGGGGAATTGAGTCCATTGATGTTGAGACATATTAAGGAATAGTGATTGTTTCTTCCTGTTATCTTCGTATTTGGAGGTGAGATTATGTTTGTGTGCTTGTCTTCTCTTTGTTTTGTTGAAAATCGATTAGTTTCTTGCTTTTTCTATGTTGTAGCTTGCCTCTTTCTGTTGGGCTTTGCCTTTTATTATCTTTTGTAGGGCTGGATTTGTAAATTTGGTTTTTGTCATGGAATATCTTGGTTTCTCCATCTATGTTAATTGAGAGTTTTGCTGGATACAGTAACCTGGGCTGGCATTTGTTTTCTCTTAGGGTCTGTATGATATCTGTCCAGGATCCTCTGTCTTTCATATTCTCTGGTGAGAAGTCTGGTGTAATTCTGACAGGTCTGACTCTATATGTTCCTTGACCCTTACTGCTTTTAATATTCTTTTTTTGTTTTGTGCATTTGTTGTTTTGACTATTATGTGTGAGGAGGAGTTTCTTTTCTGGTCCAATCTATTTGGAGTTCTGTAGGCTTCTTGTATGTTTATGGGCATCCCTTTTTTTTAGGTTAGGGAAGTTTTCTTCTCTGATTTTGTTGAAGATATTTGCTGGTCCTTTCTGTTGGGAGTCTTCACTCTCTTCTATACTTATTATCCTTAGGTTTGATCTTCTCATTGTGTCCTGGATTTCATGTATGTTTTGGGCCAGTAGCTTTTTCCATTTTCCATTATCTTTGACAGCTGTGTTGACGATTTCTATGGAATCTTCTGCTCCCAAGATTCTCTCTTCTATCTCTTGTATTCTGTTGGTGAAGCTTGTATCTACGGCTCTCTTGTCTCCTCCTTTGGTTTTCTATATACAGGGTTGTCTCCCTTTGTGCTTTCTTTATTGTTTCTATTTCCATTTTCAATTCCTCCACCTGTTTGTGTTTTCCTGTAATTCTTTCGGGGACTTTTGTGTTTCCTCTCTAAAGGCTTCTATTTGTTTACTTGTGTCTTCCTACATTTCTCTAAGGGAGTTCTTTATGTCTTTCTTAAAGTCCTCCGTCATCATGATCAAATGTGATTCTAAATCTAGAACTTGCTTTTCTGGTGTGTTTGGATACTCAGTGTTTGTTTTAGTGATAGAGTTAGGCTCTGATCATGCCATGTAGTCCTGGTTTCTGTTTGTTGTGTTCATGTGCTAGCGTCTCGCCATCAGGGTGTCTCTGGTGTTACCTTGTTCTGCTATTTCTGACAGCTGCTAGACTGTCCTATAGGCCTGTGTATCAGGAGTACTGTAGACCTGTTTTCCGTTTTCTTTCAGCCAGTTATGGGAACAGAGTGTTCTGGTTTTAGGCATGTAGTTGTTCCTGTCTATTGACTTTCAGCTGTTCCTGTGGGCATGTATCCTGAGTCCACCAGACAGGTTACTTGGAGCACAAAGTTGGTCTTACTTCTGGTCTCAGGCATGAAGTCACTCCTTGGGGCTGATTTTCAGCTCTCCATGAGGGCAGTAACCAGAAGGGCCTGCCCTCCTTCTCCGGTGTCCCTGTGCACAGGGGGCCCAGATGGCACTAGGGGTTTTCCTCTAGATTCGAAATGTGGGCAGAGAGTAGTCTTCTCTGGTTTCCTGGACGTGTCTGCCCCTCTGAATGTCTAGCTCTCCCTCCCATGGGAATTGGTTGCAGCGAGCTGTTTGACCGGGTCCCTTTAGATCTGTGTGCAGTCTGGGCCACAGGGCTCCTATAGCTTGAGTGCCTCTATCTTCCTGTTCCCAGAGGCCCTATATAGTTTCCTCTTGGGCTAGGTATGTGGGCAAAGGTGTGCAGTACTGGAGGTCTCTCCTGCCCTTCAGTCTCAGTACTGCCTACAGTTCTGGGCGATCAGCTCTCACTCCATGGGGTTTGGGAGCAGGGAGCTGTGGGCCGGGATCAGTGAGGTTTGGTTAGGATCTTTTTACACTTTGTATTTTTATTGACCATTGTGTCAAGATCTTCTATCCCAGAGATTTGCTCCATTTCTTGTATCTGTAGTTTCTGGTTTCTTTTCTAAATTTCCATCACCAGGATTGCTTCTATTTATGATTTCTTAATTGTTACTCTTTCCATTTTTTTGTTCTTGGACCATTTTGTAAAATTCCATCACTTGTTTGATTGTATTTTCTTGTCTTTCGTCAAGCCCATTAAGGTCTTCTACTTGTTTGCCTTTGAGTTCCTGGTCTTTAAGGAAGGTATTTATACCCTCCTTAAAGGCCTCTATAATCTTCATGAGATGAGATTTTAATTCTGTTTTTCTGAAATAGACATATGTATCAAAGTGGACAATGTATTTTTGAATTATTACCTTATTCTCATTGTAGCTCTAGAGAAATGCCTCACTCCATGATCATGATAAGCACTATAACTATTAAAGTTACAGGTAAATAGTAATTCCCTATTAGTTGCCAATACTGACTTCATTATCTACAGATTCCTAACACTATATGCATGTTGGTTTCCATTCCTCTATATAAAAAATATTGCATAAGGAGAGAGTAAGAGCCTGCTGCTTTGACTATTCCCCTTGCTGTGAGAATGAGGTTTCAAATGACACAGGTGAATGCTCTCTTGGGTAGAAATTCTGAAGATTGATCTTCTCCATTTTTGCTCAGGGAAAGACTATAGGGTCATAGCAAGGAAGTGCTGATGCAAACTCACTTGGTTTTTAAATTTAACCAATTAAATTATTTGATGATTAGTTTTTCCTGGAAATAAGTTAGATTGCAATGGATCACTTTACAATGACTGCAAAGACTATATTTTTTGGAAAAGTTTTGGGTCGTAGTTTCTTTCTCTCTCAGGTAATGCTCCATATCATAGTACTTATGCATATGTGTAAGCATGCCCTTTCTTGGTCCTATATTCAAGTCCACCTGAAAACATGAATATTCCATATCTTTGAAAAGTTAAATTTGATCCTTAAGTTCAGATAATAAGAAATATTTTCTATGTCCAAATAAACATGTATGTTTACAAGCATTAATGTTTTCCAGTTCTTAAAAACCCTCAAAAAAGAATACTGCCATGTACCTTTGAAATCACATTGTGCCTGTGGCTTTGTGAGGAATCAGAACAATACCTAGTGTCTTGTGACCAGCCAGTATGTAATATGTAATAAGAAATACCCATCTTGTTTCTAATATGTTAAAGCATAAAAATGTCAGTTGAAGCTGTCTTTTGAGTACTGCACAAATGTACTCACAAAGATATATAGGCATGTATTTTGCAAACATAAACTATATGTACTCTAGCTATACGAATATCATTGAGCTATATCAATAAACCAAAAGTAAATTTTATATTTTAGGCATAACATTGTTCAGCACATGATTCATGAGTAGATTGAACTGTTGTGCTCAAATCTAAAGTGAGAAATGAAATTCATACAGACGTGAATTTGTTTCTGTTCATTGTGTAAATGTATCACATTTTCTGTATTAATTCTTCTGTTGAAGGGCATATGGGTTTTTTCCAGCTTCTGGATATTATAAATAAGGCTACTAAGAACACAGAGGAGCATGTGTCCTTGTTATATGTTGGAGCACCTTTTGGGTGCTTAGTATTAGTATAAATGGGCCTTCAGGTATTACTATGCCCAATTTTCTAAAGAACCACCAGAGTGGTTTCCAAGTGCTTGTAGCAGCTTGCAATCTCACCAAAAATGGAGGAGAGTTCCTTTATCTCCACATCCTTGCCACCATCTGCAGTCACTTGAGTTTTTACTCTTAGCCATTCTGTCTGATGTGAGGTGGAATCTCAGGGTTGTTTTGATTTGCATTTCCATGATGACTAAGGATATTGAACATTGCATTTGTTTAGCTATGTAATCTCTTTTTAATAGCATTATTTGTTTCTCTGGTTGAAAATTGGTGTTTTAAAGCATCTTGCCAAAATCTTTAATCTAACTTGACAGTTTACAAAAGAATTAATAATTCTGAGACATGACACCAAGAAGAAAGTGAGAAACAAGAAGCCTAGAAGATGGAGTTTATTAGAAAGATTTGTGGTGTTTTTTTGTCTCTTATACCAGTACTCTCGACTGAGAGAACGAGTGATTGTGTTGTTTCCAGAAGATTCTACAAGCCACCAAGCTTTCTAGCCAACATTCACCATAGGCAAATGAAACTTTTAAAATTGAGAGAAACATTGTTATTACTTGTAAAATATTCTCTCATCACTCATGTTACTCATAAGGTCAGTGTGTAGAAGAAGATGCCTTTGATTAACTTATAGGCCTCCCACATGCCTTCTTCTTAACGAGATTACAGGCATTTGGCAGCAACTCCACCCAGTTTCCCAGAGAACATTTATGTGATTGTGACTGCTGCAGTTTTACTTGTTATGTGCTTTATATGAAGGATTGCTTGTCCACATTAGAAAATACATCTGTGAAGTGAAGTGTGCAGTTACATGCCGCCATATGTTCAGGACTAGAATGATTTCTTGAATTTGAGCCTAAAATAGGATAAAATACCTTCACTTAGGAGAAAAAAATAAATTTGAGAAAAATTTCAAAGTATTTTTGTTGTCTTTTGTTTTGTTTTCCCATTTATTTTAAATCATCTCTGTGTGCTGGAGAGACTCATATGTCCATGAGTGCAGAACGACAAAGGAGGACAATGAAAACCAAAGAGATGTATTCATAGGCACTTGTGAGCCTGGGAACAAAATTCCCTTAATTAACAAAGTATCTCTCCAGCTCCAAAGAGAGAACATTTGATATTTCTATTCTTATTAAAGGTACAGATGCTTATATATACCAGATAAGATCTAGCATCACACAGCCTGATTTTGACTTTGTTTCTTATAATCCATTGTTGCCCAATCCTTTGAATTGAGAATATTACTATTATGTGCCACCATGCCTGGCATTTTGTTTTCATTATAAAGCAATTACTTAAGAAAACACTTCAATAATTTTGTTTTGTACTTAAGACTCAGTCCTTGATTTGTATCAAATTTGGCAACAACTTACCATTTGATTTCTGTTGCTGTGCTAAAACACTAATCAAAACAACTTGGGGAATTTTAGGGTTCATTTGGATTCCTGTTTATAGTCTGGTATAGGGAAAACCTAAGCACAAACTAAAGGAGGACAAAAAAATTACTGGTTTGCTCAGTCTGCTTTTCTATACTGGCCAGGACTGAAATGTCAAGGATAGCATTGCTTACATTTAGTTTGGTCCTGATACATTGATCATAATCAAAGAAACACCCTAAAATCATGTTCACATTCCCTTCTCACAAGGAACTCTAATTTTTATCAAGGTGATATTTTGCATATGCTTTATCAAATTAACCTGTGGAGATATATGATGTGAAATTCACAAGAAATTAAAAAGTTAAATTAAATTAAAAAAAAAGAACTTGGCAAAAAAACATCTGGGGAAAGAACATGTGGATTTAAAAAATGGGCAAAGGATTTGAAAATACTTGCATACCATATAAATGCTTATCAAAAGTTGATCTTTGGTGATTATGTGCTCAGTAATCAAGTATAATTCCTGAAAAAGTTATTTGACACAGTGTTTTATCAGACTAACAAACATACTTCACAGCCAGGGAAGTGTGACAGTGTGCAGAAAATGGAGACTGCATGTCTTATATATGGAGTGTAGGAGGTGTGGTGGTCGCCAACTAGAAGTTTTACCTCTAAAGACTAGAATTCGAATTGGTAGAAATTACACTACATGCTACCAGAATCAAGGCAATAAAGATGAATGTATCCTCTTACAAAATTTTCCCTCATCCAAAACAAAAAAACAAAAACAAAAACAAAAACAAAATCATAAAAAAACAAAACAAACAATCAAACAAACACAAAATTAGTGGGATTAGGGAAGAAGTTGGTAGGAAAGATCTTGAGAGTCAAAGGATGAGAAAGTTGGCTGTGAACAAAAATTATCTAAAAACGGCATAGTTGGAACAAACAGTCCTGGGAATATGACTTTAAAAATACAATCTGAGAAAAAATCATTACACTGTGCATGTCAGTATGGAATGAAGTAAACTTGCAAAGCTTGTAGCCTATACAACAATTTACAGAAAACTGTAAATAGGGGAATAGGAGATGTTGTCATTGCAAGGGAAGGGAACAGAAATGGTTATATAGTGCCAAATAATGAGCCATCAGAACATAAATGTATGCAATTTTACATGGCCACTACAGTTTATATTTCAAAATGTGTATATATATATATATTATAAATATGCATATATACATTCAGTAATATTTAATGATGTAAGAGCTCATGTGCACTTTAGGAGTGCAAGGAGAGGTACAAATGGTATGTTGGAATCAGGACATATAAAGAAAAAAACAATTAAAATACACTCTCAAAAATAAACTACCAAGTAACAGTTTTAAAAAAAAGCAAAAAACATTATTTTGAAAAAAATGACACTGTACTTCACAAACTAATGTTCAAAAATAGTAATGTGTATGTTTTTATATATGTATCTTTGTGTATGTAATATAAAACTGAATAATCTTTAGTTACTCCTATTTTGACAAAATGCGCAATTTGATATCTCATGTAAAGTGATTTATATGTTCTTATACTTCACTGACCTAACTGTGATAAAGGTATTGTATATTACATTATTTTCATTACCGATTTTACTTGCTGAATGAAACACATTTCATAATGAAATGGTGTATTTTCATATAAAGTTCAAGAGCCTTATAGAGCAGGAACAATCTGAACCCCACAGTCCTTTCCATATACTGTACTCTTCTTAGTATGTTATTTAATAGTCTAAGTATCTTCATAGTATATTAGGAAGCTATTTCTATATCTCAGGCCTCTGTGATGGCCATCAACAATATTCATTGGGAAATGATGCTACACACTCTACTAAAATTTAATCTTGTTTCTCTTTTCAAATCAATGCCTTTTATTGCATCAGAATCCTATGACATTTCAAATCCAAACTAAGGCAATTTACCAATTTGCTGATGTCTTAGTTTCTGTTGCTATAACAAAACACCATGGTCAAAAGTGATATATGAGAAAAGTGTTATTTCCCTATGTTCCTTGGTCACATTTAATTGAATGAAGCCGAGACAAGAACATGGATGCAGGAACTCAATGAGAGTCCATGGAATAATGCAGATTACTGGTTTTGTGTCCACCCTATCTACAACCTTCTTCCTTATAACTCCCAGGAAAACTTGCTTAGAGGTGGCACTGTGCACAAGCAGCAGGGTCACCTTATCCTAATCCTTAAATAAGAACATCCCTTAAACACATATTTACATATCAAAGTGATAGTAGCCTACCCTCAATGGATATTTCCTGTTCTCAATATGTTTAGGTTTGTGAGAACTTAAAAATTGGGATTACTTTAGGCAGTGCTGCCCTGTGATACAAATACTTTCTAGGTATTACTTAACATAGTTTTATGATTTTGGAGTACATTTGTTAAGACAAAGCAAAACAGAGATATTGAATATCATCTAATATTTTAAAAGTATAAAACATTTGATGAAGCAATTTATGTTTTCACTTCTGACAAAAATTTAAATCTGGTCGAATGAAAAGAACATAACACTTTGGGACAAAGATACACCCTAGTAACCCTGCACTAGAAGCCAAGATGGAGAAGACCTCCACAACTACCATAACCTTCCCCCTGGTGCTGTGGTACACAGGGAGGAAGGTGATCCAGACACTGTAGAACACCAACATGCTGAATGTTAGGAACTTGGCTTCATTGAATCTGTCAGGAAGATTCCTAGCCAAGAAAGCCACAGTGAAGCTCCCTAGAGCCAAGGAGCCCAAATATCCCAAGACAAAGTGGAAGGCAATGACTGAGCCTTTGTTGCAAATAATGATGGTCTTCCCATGTTCAGATTGCATATCTCTGTCAATAAAAGGAGGAGATGTTCCTAACCAGATTCCACAGAGAACAAGTTGGATTAGGGTACAAATGGGAATGAGCAAGTTAGCTGCCCCTTTAATCATTATCTTTCTTATTTTTCTCCCTGGAGTAGTTAGCTTGAAAGCTGTGAGCACAGTTATTGTTTTGGCCAATACAGTAGAAACAGCCACTGTAAAAAATACTCCAAATGTGGTCTGCTGCAGGATGCAGGTGGCCTGGTTGGGATGTCCAATAAAGAGCAATGGGCAGAGAAAACAGAAGACTAGAGAGATGAGCAGGATGTAGCTGAGAATGCGGTTATTGGCTTTCACAATGGGAGTATCCTTGTACTTCACAAAAGTGACTAGTACTAGAATTGTGATGGCCGAGAAGGACAGGGCCATGCAGACTAAAGTCATTCCTAATGGATCTTCATAAGCCAAAAATGACACAGCTCTTTGGAGACACTGAGTTTGCTCTACATTGGCATATGTATCATCACGACACCTCATACACTGTTCCATATCTGCTGGCAAACAACAATAAACCCTTATAAGATATTATAATTATCAAGGTAATAATTGTGTATTTGTATTATTCAGAGGATATATCAATAAATAAATTGGTGTGGAGAATATATTCCTTTCCTTGTTGCTCTAGGGACCACTAACTTTATTTTGCTGTCTATTAACCTATGCTTTGTGATGGAACGAAACTTCATCATACAGAATGTAAAAATTTTATGAAACAAAGAAGGAATAAAAATATGATGAATACTAATATGCATAATCTCAGATTATTTTATAACTCAAACCATAAATTCAGTACTCGGAGACAAGGGTTGTATGCTGACATATTAATTGATGCCAGTTGATGAAAGACATTATGTACTTTATTTGCTTACACGTAGGCACCAGAACATATAATTCCTCATAGAAATATGGTTTGCATAAGGGAATATTTTCATTCTTGAAGCTTTATGCCTCATAGACCTATGCGTGTCCCTCTTGTTGTGTTACAATATCTTATTTCCCAACTACACATTCCATGATTATGGATATTGAAGATAATGGCATGAAAGTTATGGATATTGATATTCATTCCTCTTTTCTTAGCTAGGCTGTGATTAATGATAAGCACTATCCTATCTCTTGTTGCACTTTCTTCTGATTCTTAGACAGGAAATGCTTAATCCTTTAAGCCATATAAGCTGGTAAAATATATATCATTAAAGAACAACTGTTACCCTGATCATCTGGTCTTAGTCAGGGACTAAGCTGGGTTATATAGGGAAAGACTGTGGACTCATCATGTAGTCAAGATTTTTTTGTACATAGAATCAAAGAAGAATAAACATTTGCATAGATTATGCCTAAAATTATTGTTTAAAAATTGTTACACGTGTATGTTATCCCAAACATTTTCTGCACAATATAAAAGCAGTAACCATCATATTGTAAGAGAAAGGAATTGATTGTAGTATATATTGCAGGTTATTTACTGGGTCAGAAAGAAGTTGATATTGATTAACTAATTAAATTCTGAAACATGGAGATTTTGGGGTTTAGTTTCCATCTAGGTCATATCATATTTCTAGTTTGTAAAGAGAAGGTATAGGAATTTGGCAATTTTTTTTTCTGCATGTGTGCATGTACCTGTATCATTGGAAACTTCGTTTTCTGGGCACTGGACACAATCAAAGCAGCAGTCTGTTGCTTGTTTCTGATGAATTTTCCTGAATCCTGCAGTACATGTCATACTACACATGGAGGAGGGAACCTGAGGGACACACACACACACACACACACACACACACACACACACATATATATACACATTTTATATAAATTATATATTAGTATCTATAATATATATTATATAAATATATAATATATGTGTATATGTAGTTCATGTATACATCATATATACAATGACCCATAGATTGATATATGGGATGTTAACAAGTATGGCTATAAATATTCCTCTGATAATTTATTATTATTATTATTTTTATTATTTCTCTT